>NC_069505.1:158506942-158806942 GCF_027579735.1 Bombina bombina | reverse complement strand
CAAGGCTTATAACCGGCATATGGGTGGGTTGATCTGGCAGATCAGCTGCTGCAGCCCTACCTAATTATGCGGAGGACAAGGGACTGGTACAAAAAGGTTACAATTTACTTAATGCAGATTGCAACCCACAACACTTTTTTGTTGTTCAAAAAATCAAACCCCGGAATGAAACATACTTTTTTACAGTTTCAGCTCTAGATAATTTCGGGGATTTTATAGCAAAATGCACCTGCTCCATGGGCGATGATGGGAGAGAGCAGAGTTTGGGCTACCCATTTTATTTTTAAAATCTCCCCTACTGCCGCAAAACAGAAACCACAAAAAGAGTCTGTACCAAGAGGGGGCAGAGAAGGGACACCATATATTACTGTCCTTATTGCCCTGGACATGCTGGACTCAATGATAAATTTAAAAAAAAAATAATAATTTGCTGTTATTCATTTTTTGGTTATGTTCACTGTTAGAGTTTTTTTTGTTTTTTTTTACTTTTAATGTGCCAGATTTTTATATTTCACTACTCTATTTTTTATAAGTTCTAAAATTGGGGCTGTTTTTTTTTTTTTTTTAACCAAAACCCCTGTCAAACCTATGCATGGGGAGCATAGGTGTTGTCATGAGATGCAGGACATATGCAGGACACAGCAATGATGGTACAACTCTATTTTATTACAGAGCATAGCAATACATATCCAGACAGGTTGATTGTACTAAACTAACTGCGACACAGACACCGGACCTAAGCCCCGCCCACAACTAGTGACATCACATCCTGCTCTCATCACATCTTCCCCTTTTTCAAAGGCAAAGCATACATTTGCATATAATAAATAACAAGGTACACCAACAGGGTATACAACAACATTTTTGTTTTTGAACATTATAACAACAGATAGATTAGAAAACATGAACAAATAAATTACATCCTGACTTGGACATCGGGGTAGACTACCCTAGTCCACAGTGACGATGGGATTATTCTGCCCATACTTCCGGTCACTGTTCTAGCTAAAGTCAGTCCCTGTATCGGGCCGGAAGTTTCACCACTCTTCCGCTTGATGTAACTTTGCATGAACTGTCCTCTGATACAGAAGATGGTGAACAAGAGTCTGCTGGAGGCAAAGATATATCCCCGCTGTGATCTTGCTGAGGGGAAGGCACCTCTCTTAGAACAGGGGATCCCACCGGCGGTGGTACTGAGGTATCCGGCTCCAGACTCTCAGGTACAGGCTGAAGATGTCTTCGGTTACGGCGTGTAACCATCCCTCCCTCTGTAAGGACTGTGTAAGACCTTGGTTCTGGAGAGCGGCCCACTACCGTAGCAGGCGTCTTCCATTTCTTCTCATCATACAGTTTAATTCTGACACTTTGGCCTGCTTTCAGTTCCTGTAAAGGCCTGACAGAATGTCTCCTGTCGTAGAAGAAACGATAACCCTTTTTGGCCTCTTCATCCCTCCTAAGGACTTTGTCCCGAGGAACAGGGCCAGGTGGCTTGAAGACACCCACTGAGGGTAAAGTGGTGCGAATCTGGCGTCCTAGCATCAGCTGTGCCGGGCTAAACCCGGTGGCTTGAATGGGCGTCGCCCTGTATGACAAGAGGTCTAGGTACGGCTCAGATTGCTTTTGAATGAAGTTTGTAGTTTGAACTGCCCTTTCAGCCATTCCGTTGGCCTGCGGATAATGTGGACTTGACGTGGAATGTACAAAATCATATTCACTGCTGAAAGCACTGAACTCTGTAGAAGCGAACTGCATACCATTATCACTCACCAGCTCCATTGGAATGCCCCAGCGGGCGAACAAGCTCTTCAGGCGAATGATAACGGCCTGACTTGTGATATCATTCAGGGGTGCAATTTCCAAATACCTGGAATAGTAGTCGATCACAACAAGAAACTTTTTCCCGTGCAGTTCACACAAATCAGCAGCTATTTTCTGCCACGGCCCCGCAGGCAGCGGAGTAGACATCAAGGGCTCCCTTCTCTGAGTAGGCCGGCGTTCCCGGCAAAAAGCACATTTAGACACGTGATTTGCAATGTCGGAGCTGATCCCAGGCCACCACACAGCTGTAGCTGCCCTTTCTCTGCACTTTGTAATGCCTAAGTGGCCATCGTGAATCCTGTTTAACATCTCTTTCCTCATGCTGACAGGAATTACAATGCGGTCTTGGAACAGCACCAACCCCTCCAGCTCCGTGAGCTGCGACCTCTCTGGCTGGTAAGCATTTAAAGACATCCAGGCTGCCCGGCTCTCGGGCCAGCCTTCTTTTATGTACCTTATAACTTCTTGCAGATCTGTGTCCAAATATGTCTCTTTCTTTATCTCTTCCAGTTTCCTTGAAGAAATGGACTTAGAGGCCAGAACTGAATCTACATACACTTTCACATCCGATTCTGTGGAGGATTCTTCAGCAGCAGCCAGCGGGAGCCTGGATAGTGTATCTGCCACAACCAGTTGTTTCCCCGGCACATGCACTGCCTGAACATTGAACCTGAGCAGTCTCATTAAAAGTCTCTGGCATCTCAAGGGTGTTTTGTCAATATCATAAGAATTGATTAGAGGGACTAGCGGTTTGTGGTCAGTTTCCAGACTAAATTTCTCCAAACCCACTATATAACGCTGAAAGCGCTCACAGGCCCAAACTGCAGCCAGGCACTCTTTCTCAATTTGAGCGTATTTTGACTCTGCAGCCGTCAGTGTGCGGGAACAGTAGGCGATGGGCTGTAGTTTGTTGTCATTCAGCTGCAGGAGTGCAGCCCCCAACCCATAACTGCTTGCATCAGCACTAGCTACAGTCTTTTTTGAAGGGTCGTAGAACCCCAGCACTGGGGCAGACCCCAGCAAGGACTTGGCATGCTGAAAAGTCTTTTCTTGTGAAGGTCCCCAGACCCAGGCAACGTCTTTCTTAAGCAACTCTGTAACAGGGTGTAAAACTGTTGATAAATCTGGAAGAAACTTGCCCACATAATTTACAAGGCCCAATATCTGTCTCAGCTCATGTACATCAGAAGGGCTCTTCATCTGTTCAATAGCACGAATTTTCTCGGGGTCTGGCTTGATGCCATCCCCGTTGATGATATGCCCAAAGTAGCATAATTCAGTTTTCCTAAAATGACACTTTTCTTTATTCAGCTTCAGCCCAGACTCTTTGATAGCCTGTAGCACACAACTTAAACGCTGATCATGCTCCTCCACTGTAGACCCATACACTAGAATGTCATCCATGACGACCGCTGTGCCCACGTGGTCACTCAGGAGAGAACTCATTTCCCTTTGAAAAATTTCAGGAGCGGAGGATATCCCAAAGGGGAGTCTGCAGAAGCAGAACTGACCTACCGGTGTGATAAAGGTAGTCAGTTTGCGGCACTTTGGATCCAGGGGGATCTGCCAAAAGCCACTAGAAGCATCTAATGTGGAAAAGAACTTCGCCCCAGCCAACTTTGGAGCTATATCTTCCAATGTCGGCAGCACAAATCTCTCTCTCTTCACTGCTTCATTCAACCTTTTCAGGTCCACACAGATGCGCACCTTTCCGTTTTTCTTTGCAACTGGAACAATGGGGCACACCAATCAGTCGCTTCAACAACCTCTTCAATAACCCCCATAGACTTCATGCGCATAAGCTCTTTCTCCACTTGAGGCATGAGCGGGAACAGAATTCTACGAGGGGTAGAAATACTGTATGGGACTGCGTCACATTTAAGTGCTATACGGACAGGTTTGCAGTTCAGTAGGCCCAACTCGCCAAACATATCTTCGGAAATCTCATTCACTCTGGCCACGAGGCCCAAGTCACAGGCTGCTTTTCTGCTCAATAAACTGTTAACACACTGGCCTCGGATCACATGCACCCACATGGTGAACTTCCTCTGCTTGTACTCACAACTGGCAAGAAATTTCCCCACACAATCTATGCGGCCACCAGGACTATGGACATTTGTAGTAACCTTCGCCAGCTGGGGCTGTCGAGGCAGTTTCATAAATTCGGCAAAAGACATTACAGTGATATCTGCTCCTGTGTCAATCTTAAAATCAACTTTGGCTCCCATTACAGTAAAAGTAACTTTCCAATCTTCCTCTGAGCTTGTCCGTTCCACCACAGACCCCACAAAAGACACTTCCGGACCCTCCTGGTCACTGTCCACCTGCATCTCCTTAATGTATTCAGTTTTACACACCACTTCAAAATGGCCTATTCTGTTACATTTTCTGCATCTTTTATCTCTGGCCGGGCATATAGTACTCTGATCATGAGCCCGGTAGCACCGTGTGCATCGGCCATGTTGCGCCCATCCACTTCTAGGCCTTTCCAGTACTTTAGATCTACCGCTCACACTGTGCCTTTCACTAGTAGTTTTCCTAGACTGTTGCACTTCATCCACAATACTCTCAGACCTCAGATCAGCACTTTGCTGTTTCACCAGTTCACTCTGGCGGGCCATCCTAATAGCCCCTTCTAACGTTAAATCAGGCTCTAACTGCAGCTTCAGGGAGACTTCAGCATCTGCAATTCCAATAACTATTCTGTCTCTGATTTGCTCTTCTTTAACAACACCAAACTCACAGAATTCAGCTAATTCATACAGGCTGCGCACAAATGACTCTACAGATTCTCCCACACGCTGATTACGTTTGTGAAAACAAGCTCTCTCATGAATCACATTTCTTTTGGGCACAAAGTGGGCACTGAGTTTATCCATAACTATATCAAAGTTAACTTCTTCCCCTTCTTGGAAAGTAAAAGCATTGAACACTGGCTCCACATCTTTCCCCATAGAGTATAAAAGAGAATTAACTTGTACTTCACCACTCTCCTTGTTCAGCTTGGATGCAATCCTGAAGCGCTGAAACCGCTGACGCCATGTGGGCCAAGCTGCAGGCTGAGAAAAGTCAAAAGGCTCAGGTGGGGTAAACTTTGACATTGCAATCGATCAGGAACAGAAGCGCAGTCCAGAACTTCTGACACCATGTCATGAGATGCAGGACATATGCAGGAGACAGCAATGATGGTACAACTCTATTTTATTACAGAGCATAGCAATACACATCCAGACAGGTTGATTGTACTAAACTAACTGCGACACAGACACCGGACCTAAGCCCCGCTACCACTACTAGTGACATCACATCCTGCTCTCATCACAGGTGTACTCAGGGTGCCTTGCAGAAAAAAATCTGGAGTGCATTTTTGCAAAAACTTACAATAGTCTCTCCTAAATTATAGTCAAAAAGCAATGTGTGTGTGTAAAAATGAAAATTGAAAAGTTACCACCATACAATTTCTCCAATTTTTGTGGCTAAAACAGTTGCATCAAAGGCATCAAAGCACACCATATGCAATACCTTGGGGTGTCAACATTAAAAAAACATACACTTTCATGGCAATTAATAAAAATGGGGTATGCGATAGGCCCCAAACTAAAGATAGGCCTATCAGAAGAAATACTCTCACTTTTAACTAAATTTACAAGTCATAAAATTGTAACAGAACCTTCCCAAAATCCTGGCAAACCTATGCATGGGGGGCATAGGTGTACTCAGGAGGTCTTGCAGAAAACAACCTGGAGTGTTTTTTTGCAATAACTTACAATAGGCTCTCCTAAATCATGACTTGGAGTACGGCATAAAGCCGAAATGCGTCAGCCACTGTTTTCTGTCTAGCAAGGAGGATACTGTTCCATTCCCTCCTCTTTGTATGCTGGAAATTTTTGAGGTTTTACTTTGTTTTTCAAATAAAGATTAAGTGACTTTTACTTATCCGGTGCTCCTTTTTACTTTGTTCATTCAGATACTCTCCTAAATCTTAGCCAAAAAGCAATGTGTGTGTAAATTCCACCACACATTTTCTCCAATTGTTTTGGCTAAAATAGGTACATCAAAGGCATCAAAACACCCCATAAACAATACCTTGGGGTCTCAACTTCTGAAATATATGCACGTTCATGGCGAGCAAATAAATTGGGGTATGTAAAAAATCCCCCCAAAAGAAGATAGTCAAAGAAAATATGTTAAATTTGAAAAAATCACAAACACATGTCAAAAGTTTGGCATTGCAAACCCCAAACAACCCAACAAACCTATGCATAGGTGCTATCACTGTACTCAGGAGATCTTGCTAAACAAATATTGGGGTGTTCTTTGGCAGTAACACATAACAGTAACTGAGAATCTATGCCTAAAGTACAATGTGTGTGAGAATAAAACAAAAAAAATACTACCCAAAAGTTTGACAAAGACTGGTGGTTGAATTAGTGCATGGAAAGTGTTAAAATACCAGCATTTCAAATAGCGTAGAGTGTCTACTTTTAAAAAATATATGGTTTGATGGGGGTAAATTATATTGGCCGGTTTCAGAAATAACCCAAATAGGACATGGGTGCATGATGACAGATATGAAAATTCCAAGTTGGAAAACTGGAATGCGCCCCCTAAAAATAAGGCCTTTTAGCCCCCTGAGAACCCAACAAAACTATTCATGGGTGGTATCACTGTACTCAGGAGATGTTGTTGAACACATATTGAGGTGTTTTCTTGCAGTAACACATAACAGGAACTAAGAATCTATGCCTAAAATACAACATGTGAAAAATAACACAAAATAATGACTACCCAAACGTTTGACAAAGACTGGTGGTTGAATTAGTGCAAGTTGGAAAACTGGAATGCGCCCCCTAAAAATAAGGCATTTTAGCCCCCTGAGAGCCCAACACACCTATACATGGGTGGTATCACTGTACTCAGGAGATGTTGCTGAACACATATTGGGGTGTTATTTGACAGTATCTTTTAACATTCTCAGAAAATGTATTCTTAAATTGCTATTTTGTCAAAAAATGGTTGCATGAAAAGAGTCAAAATACCCCAAGTGTAATACCTTAGGTTGTCTTCTTTTTAAAAATATATACATGTGAAGGGTTATTTAGAGATTCCTGACAGATATCAGTGTTCCAATGTAACTATTGCTAATTTTGAAAAAAAAATGGTTTTGAAATAGCAAAGTGCTACTTGTACTTATTGCCCTATAACTTGCAAAAAAGCAAAGAACATGTAAACATTGGGTATTTATAAACTCAGGAAAAAATTTAGAAACTATTTAGCATGGGTGTTTTATGGTAGATGTAGAAGTGTAACAGATTTTGGGGGTCAAAGTTAGAAAAATTGTGTTTTTTTCCATTTTTTCATCATATTTTATACAAAAATATAGTAAATTATAAGATATGATGAAAATAATGGTATCTTTAGAAAGTCCATTTAATGGCGAGAAAAACGGTATATAATATGTGTGGGTACAGTAAATGAGTAAGAGGAAAATTACAGCTAAACACAAACACCGCAGAAATGTAAAAAATAGCCTTGGTCCCAAACGGTCAACAAATAGAAAAGTGGTCTGGTCACTACGGGGTTAAAGAGCCAGTCAAACCAAAAAAATTCAGATAATGTAATTAGATAATGTATATAATGTTTTATACAGCAAACTAAAGCCCACTATTCCTGTAAATAGACTTGGCAAATAAAAAGACTTACTAGTTATCTTCCAACCGTTTTGAAATATCCACCTGATCCCTCCTTTTCTGACATCATCTAACCTTATTTTTCAGCTCCCACTTATCAACAGAGTCAAATATGTGCGGTCCTGTTTTTCCCGCATGTGCAATGCGCCATTTTCGGCTAAGGGGGCTTTTTTACTAGGAACAAAAAAGTTCAGCTCATCGGTCCTACAGCACACAGGTCCACCACCTATAGGAACCGCTATGCTCCTAAGTTTTTTTTTTTTTGTTAATAGTTAAAAAGGACCCCCTAGCCGAAAATGGCACATTGCGCATTCACAAAAAACGGGACTGCGCATAATTGACTCGGTTGATAATTGGGAGCTGAAAAATAAGGTTAGATTAAAAGGAGGGTTCTGAGATAACTAGTAATTCTTCTTATTTGTAAAGTCTATTTACAGGAATATTGGGCTTTAGTTCATAAAACGTTATAAACATTATCTAATACAGTTCTGAAAAAATTTGAGTTGACTGGCCATTTAAATAGATGTTTTTTGGCCTTCCCATTGAAGTTTATGCAATTGAACAAATTTAGTTTCGAACAAAAATACTTATCTGAAATTTCCAAACCGAATCTTATGGACAAAACAATTTTTATAATGGATAGTAAAAATAGGTCACTACATTTATAAATGATTTTCCCCACTTTTCTTGTATTTTATTTTTGAAAATTATGTTTTTTTCACAAGCCTCAGAGAGGTTACAGACAATTCAAAGATAGTTGTAGTAGAATCTTTAGAGCAGGGTTGTTTACTTATAAACAATTTTATTTTGTAAAGTAATGGGGGGTCTAACTTATAATAATGAATGTTTTGGGTTCTTTTCATTGCGTATATAGAACGATATATCTCTTTTTATCTATTTTTCAGTCTATGGGGCCAATTTATTAAGGGCCAAATGGCCCTGAATGCAGCTGTTTCTGTGTGAGCCGTCAGGATCTCCGGAAACAGCAGTTATGGAGCAGCAGTCTTCTTAAGACCGCTGCTCTTTAACTAGTCCGCGGCCTCTGAGGCGGCAGACAGCAATCAAGCCGATTGGATATGATCAGGTTGATTGACACCCCCTGCTAGTGGCCGAATGTGCAGAGGGCGGCATTGTACAAGCAGTTCACTAGAACTGCTTGTGCAATGTTAAATGCTGACAGTGTATGTTGTTGGCATTCAGCGATGTCGGGCGGACATGATCCGTAAATCGGCCCCTATATCTGTTAGACAAGTGAATTTGGATCCTTCATTAGGATCCGAAAGCGGAAGTATGCGCTATTCTGCTTTTTTCAGAGCGGATTTATTCTTGTGCAAGATCACTGCATTAATATCTAGATTTTCACAGATCTTAACGTGATGATCTTGCACAAGGATCAATCTGGCTCAGAAAAAAAACAAATATTGCATACTTACGCATTTAAATCCTCTCTCTTTATCTATATCTTTATATTTATCTATTTTTTCTCTTTATTTCCTTTCTTTAACAAATTCTCTATAATCTTCATCTTTACCAAACTTCAATCAAGTTTGTTCAGTAATTTTTAATGTCGGCAACTTTTTGTATTAGATCATACAGAAAGAAGGGGAAAATCTCCAACTAACTTAAAAATTAAAGTGATGGTAAATTCTGACAAACTGCACCACATATTTCGAAAAAGGTCTTATCCTAACTAGCATATCGATATGCTTTTTTATTAATCAATTCATCAGCACACTGAGTTATTTCACTTTTATTACCGCTCTGTTATCGTATTGAATCCAGCCTCTCTCTATGATTTTTGAAGATCCTTCTTTGAGTGGCATCTGTTCTAGCCAATCACAGCCTCACCATGCGCCCCATGAAAAAGTCTATCTGCACGCTCTCTTGCTCGGAACGCTGACATGTTATTGAATTGTGCATGCGCTACAACATATGCTATTTGCGCAATATAATAAGTGAATTAGCTGCTTCGCTAACAGTAAACAGTGCATCTGTTTAAAGCAAACAGTCAATAATTTCCCTTATTATATTGCGCAAATAGCATAAGTTGTAGCGCATGCGCATTTCAATAAAATGTCAGGGTTCCGATCACAGGAGCGTGAAGATAGATTTTTTCATGGGGCGCATGATGAGGCTGTGATTGGCTAGAACAGATGCCACTCAAAGAAGGATCTTCAAAAATCTTAGAGAGAGACTGGATTTAATATGGTAATGGAGCAGTAATAAAAGTGAAATAATTCAGTGTGCTGATGAATTGATTAATAAAAAAGCATATTGATATGCTAGTTAGGATAAGACCTTTAAAAATATGTGGAGCAGTTTGTCAGAATTTACCATCACTTTAATGAATTCACTTTGATTTATAGTGTTATCACATTCCGAATCTCAGAACTATTTGTCAATGTATCCAAGAGTTACACACATCTGAAAAACATTTCAAGTGGAACCCTTGTATGAATTTACGCTATATTATCTTCTTTGTATAACAACATGTCACTGCCCTGCTTTACAATATTTATTACTCATGGGTTCATTTTATGGATTTTTATTGTTTGTTTTTTAATGTAAATATTTAACTTACAAAAAAAAGTTTAAAAAGTGGGATTATGGATTCTATCTTTGTAGTTTTGTGGAGTTTGTTTAATCCTCACTTGACCGGTTATTAAAACAATCAATCACTCTAGATCATACAAACCAAACTCCATAAGTTTGCTCAAGAGGAGGCCAGATGTTCTCACAGCAAGTAAGTCGATTTGGATGATGATATTTTTTGACACAAACTATTTATAATATTGTGTTTTTCCTGTGTAGGTTTATCATGTTTATTTTGCTGAGCTTCCTTAAAAATAAAATGAGTTCCAATTGTACCATATTTAGATAGACAGACAGATAGACACAGACATACAGATATATATACAGACAGAAACACAGAGATAGCTAGATAGGTAGATAGGTATATAGATAGAGATAGATGGATACACACAGACAGAC
Source organism: Bombina bombina (assembly GCF_027579735.1). Lineage (NCBI taxonomy): Eukaryota > Metazoa > Chordata > Amphibia > Anura > Bombinatoridae > Bombina > Bombina bombina. The sequence goes on along the minus strand of NC_069505.1, from coordinate 158,796,443 downwards.
ACAGATAGCTAGACACAGACAGACAGACATAAATAGATAAGACACAGACAGACAGACTTAGATTTAGATAGATAGGCAGAGACAGACATAGATATAGATAGACACAGACAGACATAGAGATAAATGGACACAGACAAACCTAGATAAAGATAGACACAGACAAGCATAGATAAATATAGATATAGATGATAGATAAATAGATATACATAGACATACATACATAGATAGATATATAATTAGAAGATATATAGATACAGAAAGATAGATAGATTATAGATAGATAGACAGAGTTCCATAATGAGTAGGAATAAATTACAAGCTCTAATGAATTTCACTATAATGATACTCAAATATGTCTCTCATACATTTAAAATTAAAATGTTCAAACTTTGTTAAAGCACTTAAAAAAAAATAAAAAAAAATCCTGTGCTGAATAAATCTTTTTTTCTAGGGGAGTTGTCACTCTCAGCCAGTGAGTAGTGCAGTTCCAAGACTCATTATTCAGATAGAGCATGCAGTTATAAAATATTTTCACCTTTTCTTCCATTTGCAAATTTGCATCATTCGCTTTGTATCCTTGGTTGAAGGGGCTATGCACTAATTGGAGCTAGCTGAACAATGGATGAGATAATGACAAGAATTATATATGTGCAGCCACTGGTCTCCAGCTAGCTCCCAGGACTGCACTAATACTTCTGAGCCCACTTGGTTATGCTCTTTAACAAAGGACAAATTGTATAATAAAGTAAATTGGAAATTTTTTAAAGTTGCATGCTCAATCTGAATCATGGAAGTTACATTTTTCAGGGTAAGAATTGGCTTTATAGAATTCAAATAGGGAAACAGAAGTATTGGCAAGCATTCTTAAAGGGACACTGAACCCAAATTGTTTCTTTCATGATTCAGATAGAGCATGCAATTTGAAGCAACTTTCTAATTTACTCCTATTATCAATTTTTCTTCATTCTCTTGCTATCTTTATTTGAAAAAGAAGGCATCAAAGCTAAGGAGCCAGCAAATTTTTGGTCCAGAACCATAGACAGCACTTGTTTATTGGTGCTGTCCAATCAGCAAGGACAACCCAGGTTGTTCACCAAAAATGGGCCGGCATCTAAACTTACATTCTTGCTTTTCAAATAAACATACCAAGAGAATAAAGATAATTTGATAATAGGAGTAAATTAGAAAGTTGCTTAAAATTGCATGCTCTATCTGAATCAAAAAAAGGAAACATGTGGGTTCAGTGTCCCTTTAATAAATCTCACCAGCCCAGAGCTTTATAGAACCTAGGCCCTATATATGCTTAGCCAAAGAGTCTGCTAAACCAATTAAGTAAAATTACTTATTTTTGTGTTTATGGTAGACAACAAAGGTAAAATGCCTGCAATGTGTCTCTTACTGAAAGCTATTGAGGGTTAAATCAGTGCTCTGTGTGTTTTAAAGTTACCCAAGGAATTTAAATCACTCCTGTGTTGCTCTCAGTCTAGCATGGTGCATTTGTGCCATCAGCAGTCATGGAATAAACCTTTTTACTTACTGTTTACTTATGGGTTTAAAATCAATGCCTTTTCAGTATTACTAAGAGCCAGGGGTAGAGTTAATACTTTTGTCGTTACTGGTAGCCAAGAGGGATAACATTTAAGAAAGAAATATATTTAGGCCCGAGGCTAAGTTACAGTTTTTATGGAGAGGTTATTGTGTGACTCTCACCTACCACTCTCCCTGGACACATTCTAATTGTCCATTATATTTATGGGGTGTATCAGACAACCTAATTTCTGTGGTATTAGTTATGATTTCCAGGTGAAAGTATCAATGTGAGTGCCTGCTCTACTTGCACTGATTTAATAACTCCTAGATTACAAGTTTTGCATTAGTGTTCACCATTTTAACACTGGAATAAAATGGTAATTTCAGCGTTAAAACAGCCCCGCAGCCATTACGAGTCTTTTCGGTATAGCTGTACCGCAAGCCTTTTAGACTGTAACGCAATGTCAGTCCCGCACTTGTAAAAATGCAGTTTTTTCATGGGACTTCCATAGCGCAGCCATTACGAGTTTTGCTGTGCGGCTAAAAAGCTTATGTTCCAGCCTATAACTAAAGTTTTAAAAAGTACACTAACACTCATAAACCACCTATTAACAACTAAACCGAGGCCCTCCCGCATTGCAAACACTATATTAAAGTTATTAACCCCTATTCCGCCACTCCCCGGCTTTGTCACCACTATACTAAAGTTATTAACCCCTAAACCACCACCCTCCCTCATCGCATACACTATTTAAATATTATTAACCCCTAATTTGCTGCCCGCCCACATTGCCCCCACTATACTAAAGTTATTAAGCCCTACACCGGCACCACTATAATAAACCTATTAACCCCTAAACCGCAAGCCCCCACAACAAAATATACTACATTAAACTATTAACCCCTAAACCGAAAGCCCCCCACATCACAATAAACTAATTTAAACTAGTAACCCATAAACCTAACGCCCCTCCTAACTTTTTAGCAAAATTACAATTTCCCTATCTTAAATTAAATTAAAACTTACCTGTCAAATTAAAAAAAAATAAGTTTAAACTAACAATTAAATTAATGTAACTATTAAACTAAAATTAAACTAACTACCAAATAAACTATATTACACATTAAAAAAATCATAACATTACTATAAAAATTACAAACTATCTAATTCCAAAAAATAAAAAATACTAAATTTCTAAAAGTAACAAACACTAAATTATGAAAAATGACAAACAAAATTATCAAAAATTAAAAACAATTACACCTAATCTAATAGCCCTATAAAAATTAAAAATCCGACACAAAATAAAAAAAAAACCTAGCCTACAATAAACTACCAATAGCCCTTAAAAGGGCCTTTTGTAGGGCTTTGCCCTAGATTAAACAGCTCTTTTACCTGTAAAAAAATGCAAAGACCCCCCAACAGTAAAACCCACCACCCAACCAGCCCCCCCCCCAAAAAAAAACTAACTCTAACAAAAACCTAAACTACCCATTGCCCTGAAAAGAGCATTTGTATGGGCATTGCCCTTTAAAGGACATTTAGGAGGCGGAGTTAACTGCCGAGCAGAGTGGCAGCACTGAATGGGAGCTCCGTACCAAATACTCCACTTTATCTATAAATAACACTAAGAAAGTATTAATTTGGGTTCAGAAGAAACGACAGGCATTTATTTATACCAGCTCATTAACTTTTGAAGCTCTAATATAGTGTCAAGTAATCCTTGATACAGGATTGCAGCCCGGTGCAGACCCAGCATTATAAGCGCTGGTGGATCGGAAGGACTTAGTTGTCTATTGCGACACTCTTGAGGACAACGCCGGATTGCTTACCCTGGTATGTAGCTTCTTAGCTCTCTTATACCTCCTGGGACACTTAGTGATCACACACGCCAAAGAGAAGGAGACTTGAGAAGGGAGAGTTATGGCGCAAACAGTCGCCATTTTGTTGAGAGATCGCTTGCATCGGCCTTAAGTAGAGGAATAACTTAGGGGAGAGACGTCCGACATCTGAAGCTGCACTATCTATACACCTCCTTACCAGACCCGCACTCGCAGCCACTCCTCTCCGGTTGGACTGAAAGACACAGGAGGCTTGCCGGATAAGAGACGGTACCGGTCTTTTGGTTATAGAGGGACTCTTCATACAGGTATCGATTCTGCTTATTATGGGGTATTTCTGTTGCCAGGCTGGTTAGCCTCATTCTTGACCTGTAAATCCTCACAGCCCCAACTACGATCTGGATTACAAGCCTAGACCAGCTATTAATAAAGACTGTCTTTTCAGCCTTCTGTCTTTAAGCAGAGATGAGATAGCTATAGAACAGGCCTAATACACATCTGGGGGTATTAATTGCAATACACTGCAACCTATAAAATTCACTATAAAAACCAATCACTGAACTGAGACTGCAATAGGGGAAAACAGATTACTTCCTAGCACTATCTACTGAGCCAGACATATAAGAGCTAACACTTCATAGATCTACAGTGTACCTACATCTCACAATTGGGTGGTGTCATTTGCAACTCTCCTGGGAAGATTGGGATCAGTGTCTAAAGTGCCTTATGCTGGTGCTGCTGAAACAAAAACAGGAGCACTTTTTGAAATATTTTATTACTGCTGGCCTGCTCTCTCTCCCCTCCATTTCCTGCTAGCCTAACAGTTAGCAGGTCATATCCCACATCCCCTGCCCGACTTTGTCCAGTGAGGACATTCTCCCTGGGGTAGAGAGAGTACTCCTATTATTCTACTCTGCCAGAGACAGCTATTATAAACTCTCCTCTGTGTGATTGGAAGGGTATGAGAGAGAGACATTAGCTATGGAGTAGCTGATTGCAGGAGGGTGTGCTGAAACGGCCTGATATGATTGCCTTGAGTTAGCCCAAGAACTATTACTACATTGTCTATAACACAAACATCACCTGCTTGCCTCTATGATATGGAGGCAAAATCTGCAAAAATGCACCTAAAGATGTGAATGGCAATGAACTGAAAAGAAAACAAATGGTAAACCTAAATGAGTGAGTGGAGACAACGAATTAACAGATGTTATAATCCATTTTGGAGCTACTAGCAGAGGTCCTGGCAGCAAAAGGTCTTTGGAAGGGAGTAGCGTGGGAGCTTAAACTTATCTGCTACAACAACTTTATCTTCAACCCATAACTAGCGCAGTGTAGTGGAACTACAGCAATAGCCACCATGGCCACAAGGAAAGGGTCCAAAGGTGACAAAGGACTGAAATCTTTATCGGTAGATACCTTTTTCAAAACTTCCAGGGTCCCTAAATCTCAAGAGCATGGGTTGGCGGATACTGAGGAAGATATGGAATCTGACAATGAGGAGGGGTCTGAGGAACTAATTCCTGCAACCAAAGCAGACCTGCAAACACTGGTATCCAAACAGGACATAGCTTCTAACTTTGAAAAACTATGGGAGAAGATGGATAGCTTCCAAGCCACAGTCACCAACAGTCTTACGGACATTAAAACAGAGATACTGGAGCTGGGAAATAGGGTTGATTCCTTGGAAACAGTTACAGAGGAGATGGGGGAGGAGGTTACATCTGTCACACAATCCCTTACTTCCCAAAACCAAACAATATTGGAGCTAGAGGAAAAGATTGAAGATCTGGAGAACAGGAGCAGGCGGTCTAACATTAGACTCAAAGGGATTCCTGAAAACATAGGCGCAGAAGACCTTCATAGCTATCTTCAACAGCTGTTCCATGCCATATTAGGTGAGTCAACAGATGCTGAATACCCTATCGAGAGAGCACACAGAGCCCTCAAGGCGAAACCCAAACCGGACCAACCGCCAAGAGATGTTATTATCAAGTTTTTACGATTTCCTGACAGAGAAAAAATCCTAGTGGCTGCGAGGCAGAACCCCACTTTCAAATTTAAAGGAAACATCATCCAGTTCTTCCAAGATCGCTGCATCAAGACACTGCAAAAAAGATATGCGCTGAGACCTCTCACTCTTCTCCTGAGGAAGAACAATATACCATACAGATGGGGATTTCCCTTTGCACTTCATGTGATGAGGAATGGCAAAATGGCTACTATCAAGACTACTGGAGAGATACCAGATATCTGCAAGTTTCTGGACTTGGAGCTACCCAGTAACTTAGCAACCTAGTCATCATCTCATTCTCCGGAAATGTCCACATCAAAGGTGAAACCCCAGAGACCGAAATGGAAGAAGATAACTAAGAAGACAGCTAAAACCTAAACTGCTTAGACATTAGGTAACTAGCATGTGTGAGAGTATCTTTACTCACCATGGTAACATTTGCGGTGCCTTCCTCCCCGGATGGTACCGCGGATAGACGAAAGGTTAATTTGGTTTTAGACTCAAGGGTCAGACTTGAGTCATTCACTCATTGGAAGGTATGTTAAGCAGGCAATTCATGTTGGGATTGTGCGGTACACCTACTTTGTAACGGTTTTGTTAAATGTGTTTTCAAAAGTTTAACTATTATAAATGTTTGTTTTTCTTGTTCTTGCTTATACTTTTATTATACAAATGCACAAAATGTTGTACGGTTGTTCTATGCTCATCAAACACAAGTAGGTCACAGAGCTGTGGGGATCTGAAAGAGAAGTTAAGTACGATAGAACAGAAGGGGGAGTCTGATATGTTTATATTTACAGGAGGTAATAGATGGCCATTACAACCGAATGGGATCCCTGCTACTGAAGGTAGGAACAGCACACAGTGTTGGTATGACGGGTGTAATGGTGCTGCCTAAGATAGTTTTGATCTCGCATAATGCGAAAGGATTAAACACTGATATCAAAAGAAGAACGGCCATGTCACATTATAGGAGATTAAGAGCCAACATTATTTATTTACAAGAGACTCACTTCCTGAAAGATACTATTCCTAAGTACTGGGCAAGAGATTACTCCAGGCAGTATCACTCTGCCTTGGATTCAAAAAAGAGAGGAGTCTCCATTTTAATACATACCTCAATACCATTTATACATAAAGAGACTATCTCTGACAAAGAGGGGAGATATCTTCTGGTATTTGGCCAAATCGACAAGGTAGAAGTACTCTTATGCAATATTTATGCCCCTAACGAGCAGCAGGACAAATTCTTTACCACAATCTCTAACTTACTAACTAATTGGTCCAGACTACGGATAATTTTGGCAGGAGATTTTAACATTGACCTCCAATCCTTGACCAGGCTGACAGCTACACAGCAATCTAAAAAGAAACAGAGGCAGAAGACAATAGCTAAAAACATTAGGGGGATACTAGATCAACACTCATTACAGGACACTTGGCAGATGTTAAATGGGGATAACGGGGGCACTACTTACTATTCTTCTCCCCATGGCAGCTATTCCAAGATAGATTATGTGTTTACCAGCCAGATTTTACAACCAGCCATACATTCTCTAGATATCCATCCATGTGTCTGGTCAGATCACTCCTTAACATCAATGACATTAGGGGATCTTTCGGAACCACAGAGAATAAAAACATGGACATATGATGCATTCTGCACTAAAAGTCCACTTATTAAAGATAAAATCTTAAATGACCTGAAAGAATACTGGCGAATTAATGTAGACTCCACCGACAACCCCATTACGCCTTGGGCAGCACATAAAGCGGTGGTCAGGGGTATCCTAATCAAAGAAAAAACATTATACAAAAAAAAGAAGGAAAACACAATTAACCAGTTAAACACCGAAATTGCTTCACTAGAACAGGCACAAAAATTAAACAACTCTAAAAAAACGTTACACAGGCTTCTTGGCAAAAGACAAACTTTGCAATCTATACTAAATGAGCAGTCTATAAGAGCGGCAAACAGATTGAAAACAAATTATTTTATTTTTGCCAATAAGCCTGACAAATATCTTGCAAAAAAGCTCAGAGATAGTTACCAATCCCTCTCCATACCATGCCTCCAGACACCCACTGGTCAAACAACCACACACCCCCAGGAAATTGTTAATACATTTGCCCAATTCTACAGTAAATTATATGACGGTATGAAGGTACAACACACTCCTCAGACAGAAGACACTTTTGCTTCCTTTTTACAGAAAGCAAATCTGACACCAATAGTTGAGGAGGATAGAACTGTCTTGAATGCAGGGGTCACGAGAGCAGAGGTGATAGCGGCGGTTAAAGATCTTAAACCTGGTAAGGCCCCGGGACCCGATGGGTTCCCGGGGGAATACTATAAGGCGTTTCGTGAGGCTCTGGTGCCACACCTTGTAGTGTTTGCTAACCATATCATGAAAGGAGAAAAGATACCCGAGGATCTTCTTCGGGCTAAGATAGTGGTGATACCAAAACAGGGAAAGAATCCCAAATTGTGTAGCAGTTACAGGCCAATTTCCCTCATCAACCAAGATATTAAGATAGTAACGAAAATCCTAGCCAATAGACTAAAGCATATTTTACCCAAAATAATACACCCTGATCAGGTGGGATTTATTAAGGATAGAGAAGCCCCAGATAACATTCGTAGAATGATATCAGTCATAGATATACTGAGAGATAGGAGAGTGCCTTCTCTGATCCTGTCACTGGATGCGGAGAAGGCATTCGATAGAGTCGATTGGAAATACATGCCGGCGTTATTGTCAACGCTTGGGTTTGAAGGGGACTTCCTGACAGCTATTAAAGGGCTATATTCGTCACCTACAGCATTTGTCAGGGCAATTGAACATCAGTCAAAAAAACATACGCATACTAAATGGAACCAGACAGGGATGCCCACTTTCCCCTTTGATTTTTGCTATATGTATTGAACCGTTAGCGGCCTATATACGCAATTGCCCTGATATATCTGGCTTGGAGGTAGGGAAAATACACCACAAAATCACTCTATTCGCAGACGACGTACTACTCACTATTTCAAAATCCCTGCAATTGCTGTCTTATGTATATCAAGCTTTACATCTGTTCTCTCAGATATCTGGTTACAAAATTAATGCGGATAAATGCGAAGCGCTCCCTCTATCCATTCCGAAACATACCATCAAATTGATTGAGGTAAACTTTGATTTTAGATGTGTCCCAGGAGGCTTAAAATACTTAGGAATAAAACTAATGTCGCACTCTTCACAACTGTATGAGGCTAACTACACTCCTATGCTAAAAACAATTAGGTCTGACCTAGGGAAATGGGGAAAACTTGGTTTTTCTTGGTATGGGAGACTGTCCGCAGTTAAAATGACAATTCTACCGAGAATTCTATACTTGTTTAGGGTACTCCCAATTAAGGTCAATGTTGTTGACATAACTAATCTTCAAAGAGAAATTCATAGATTCTTACGAAACAACAAACACCCGAGAATCCCACACCATATTTTAAACAGACATAGGCAATTAGGGGGGGGTGGGTGCCCCAAATTTGCTATAAAGCAGCGAGACTGGCCCAAGACTCTTTGTTGAGCAGGAGACAAGATGATGTTCTATGGCCTGCCTTAGAGGCGGCGCTGGTAGGACAGGAGACCCCAGATAGCATTCTCTGGTGCAGAGAGCTGTCTAAGAAACATGATAGCTATCAAAACAAGATTACATTAATCTCTAGACAGCAATGGCCATCTTTCCAACAAATAGAAAAACTCCTTCCTTCGTGTTCAAAGATAATGCCTTTAAAATACCTCCTCAACGAGGATTGTAAACACTATATTAAAAAATGAGAGAACAAGGGATTGTACAGAGTAGCAGACATTTACTCCCAAGGTAGACTACTGACATTCACTCAGCTTCAGCAGACACTTGAGCCCCTCACACTTCATTGGTTTCTGTATCTACAGGTAACGTCAGCTATACATACATATATGACTAAACACTCGACACCTAGCAAACAATCTGCTCTTGAACAATTGTGCACGGCAAACACTAGACCCAAGAGAGCTATCTCCAGACTATATATCTCTGTTCAAGAAACTAGAAATGACACCAAAACTTCACTAGTGCTAAAGTGGGAAGCAGATATAGACAAAGAGCTTGAATTAGATAGATGGAATGAGGTGATGTACCATGCCAGCAAAGGCCTTATCAGTGCTGACTTAAGAGAGAATATCTTAAAAACATCTTTTAGATGGTATTTGACTCCGACAAAAACAGGTTATATGGGAAAAAAGGGCTCCAGACTCTGTTACAGAGGATGTGGGATGGTAGGATCTTACCTCCATATGTGGTGGGAATGTCCTAAGGTTAATAAGATATGGCAGAGTCTATCCTCACTCCTGAGAATAATATTAAGTGAGCAGATCTGCCTCACTCCCGCTCAGGCATTGCTACATGAGCACATTCCCAGACTAAACAAGCATATTAATACATTTATTAGAATAATATGTACCACAACTAGAATAGTGATTGCTAAGTACTGGAAAATGGAAATCCCATCATGGGCGGAAGTATTAGCTAGAATTCAGTTAGTATATCTGATGTATGAGTCTGCTGCATGGGTGCAAGATACGGAATCTCAATTCCAGAAGGTCTGGTACTATTGGATACTAGAGAAGAACAATAGAGCAATTGATGAAATAGGGGAGGGAGCTGCAGAAGCGAGATTAGATGGAGGTATGTTGGGAAGAGGGGCTGAGGGAGAGGGAGGACAGGTAAGCTCAGAGATGAACCACAGACACAGACCAAGATGAGACAGTAATATTCAGATGGGATAGAGATACACTGTACAATGTTGAAATGAGGTTCTATAAGTACGATTTGTGCATTTTTTTTATTTTATTTTTTTTTTCCCGTTTATTTTTATTTTTCTCTGTTTTCGCTCTGTTTTACTTAAGCTTATTTTGGCTATTGTTATTATAAAATGGTTATTGAAGTTGGAAATATTTGAAATGTATGCCCCCAGCATCCAGATGTTCCTTGTTGGGATCTTTATATTGTTGGTGATACAAAAGAAAACTATAAGGGGAACTATATGCTAAAAACAAACGCTCACTCCAAACGGACTGTATAAACTGAAAGGTTTTAACCTTATACAAACAAAAATGTAGCAGCCTTTACGACGAGAGTCGAAACAGGTGCAGTCATAAACTTTGGGAAGTCTCAATACTGCAAAGACTTTTTCTTTTTTTTTTTCTTTTTCTTTTGAAAAATGGGACACCATAGCGGGAGAATTTCTTATGTAATACAATAACTGTAACCTGTGTTCTGATGTTTCTTTATGCTTAATTGTCTGTACTTGCCCTGATGTTATGTTTGGAGGAGTGTGGGTAATAAAAATATTTCATTTAAAGGACATTTAGCTCTTTTGTATTGCCCTGAAAAGGTAATTTAGCTCGTTTACGAAAAGCCCAAACCCTAAACTAAAAATAACCCACCCAAATAACTTAAAAAATCCTAACACTAACACTAGAAGATCCACTTACAGTTGCTGAAGTCCCGCTTGAAGGATCTTCATCCAGGTGGCAGGTGGCTCCATCTTCATCCAGGCGGCTTCATCTTCATCCAGGTGGCAGACAACTCCATCTTCATCCAGGCGGCATCTTCTATCTTCATCCCGGCAGAGCGGAGCGTATCCATCCTGAAGACATCCGGCACGGAGCATCATCTTCAATGCAAGGTACGCAATTCAAAATGGCATCCCTGACATTCCTATTGGCTGATTTGATTTTGTAAATTCAAATCAGCCAAATGGATGAGAGCTACTGAAATTCTATTGGCTATTCATATCAGCCAATAGAATTTCAGTAGCTCTCATCCTATTGGCTGATTTGAACAACCAATAGGATTTTAGTAGCTCTCATCCTATTTGCTGATTTGAATTTCCAAAATAAAATCAGCCAATAGGAATGCAAGGGATGCCATTTTGAATTGCGGACCTTGCATTGAAGATTCAGTATATGGCGGTGTTAGGTGTCCCCCCAGGGGGGTAAGTGTCAGGTCAGGCCGAAGCCACGGGGCCAGTGTACCACCTGAGGCATATGTAGATTATCTGATAAGGGCCCCTTAGAATGACTCAGACCATGCAGCATTATGATCGAAAGCCAATTCTGTTTATTGCACAGTGCAAGCCTTTCTTATAACAGCATACAGGGTTAAGGGGATGACACGTTAGGACCGCGTCATCTTACACAGTTATACAGAGCAAAATACAAGGTAAAACTGGAACATGAGTTTCTCATAACAATAATTACATAGTCATAACAGGCTAACTTCTGCGGAGACAGCAAGGTTTCTGAACCATCTTATTTACATTATCTTATTCTATCTTATTTCTGGGCGTAGGGCCAGAGTACATTGGCAAGGCCGAACAGCTAAGGAAACTATCATAACATGCATATAGTTCTCACTACATAATAACCCAGTATAATAAAGTCTATTCATTACAAAATGGCTGCGAGGAACAAGATGGCTGCGAAGAACAAGATGGCTGCCATCAGTTTCATATTACCCCTAACATACCATCCTTTTATTCTAACAGAATAACATAAAAATAGACTGGCATAGAAAATTAGTAAAGCCTTATATTATGGTAACAGAACTCTGTGAGAATACTAAAGAGAAAAATATTCGCATGTCGTGATATACTTTTATAGGCTAATTGTCACTGCATATAGGTTCAGTCCCTCCAATACCTTCCATCTATCTTCCAGCCTTCCCAAAACTACCGGTCTACCGGCACAGAGACCCAACCAGCCCCCCATCTACCCCCAAACAACGCTGCATCGTTTATTTCTCCACCTGCATTGCTAGCACCCCCCAATATGTCCAACAGTTCCTTTTCCACAGTAAAGCATGACATAGCAACAGCACAACTGTCTCTAGGTGGCCTCTGATCACTTTAAGAACAGTCTTTGTCCATTGAGAGCGCTGCACCTTGACACTTTGCTATAATACAGTTCTCCAACAGTTCATTTGCAGTAGGGGTGCTTATCCAAGGTTCTTCCGCAGGGAGATACTGGAAATCTGATGGTTTGTTCATGGGGTAGACAAGGCAACCAGTGGATACCCATGGAAAGCAAACACTCGAGTCACAGGGAGTCTAGGAAGCAAACAGAAACAGTACAGGATGAGTACACACCACAATACAATCACAATTATGTCCAAATAAAATGTCACTTTCATCCTATGTCATTTAAAATCAAACAAAACATTGTTGATATATAATCCAAACTAAATACATTGATATTTCTCAGAGAATAATTGACAACTTCTCAATACACTTTTAAATGATACTTCATGAATACTACGCAAGTGAAAACCTGTCAGACTTCATCAAGGGCCTGAATGGTTATGCTAATACTTATGCTAAGGCCTGCCCTGTAGTAAGAATGGAAAAAAGAAAACAGTCAATGAAAATAAATGAATTTCTTTACACTGTCACTTTGAACTTCTAAAAATAAAAGAACCTTGTGTTGCTTTATTCTGGATGGGTGCTATCTATAATGTTTATAATTCTCCAACCATGATCCTAATATTCAACAATCTCATCTGATATAAACACTACTAGTTTACTAATTATTCTATGCAACCTAAATTCTCTCACACTCCTGTATGAGGAAAGCATGCAAACAGAACATCATTTAAAACTACAAGTTCTTTTGAAGGTAAACACATCTTTATGGTAAGAATTACTCTCTTTGACAAACATCAGGAATGACCAAATTCCCTTTGCAGATACCATACTAATTAATAAAAGGGAAAAATACATTTGCTTTCATAAACTATAATTATGCTATTCCCTGAACAAACATTTCTCTGTATATTTACTATAAACTTCTAGCTGAGACGTGTCCTCCTTATGTTCTAGAGGGTGAAGGGTCTAAGATATTATGATATATTGCAGCATTTTCCTTAAACATATTTTTTATACTCAGTGGGCCATTCAATAGGGTACAATACTGCGAAGTTCACAGTTACCTTTATCTAAAGGGTTACTTTGTTAAGCACATAAACTACAATGTGCACTAATACCAATGAAGCATATGATTTCTTAGACCAATTATGATCAATAAAAAATAAAACCAATACAAGAGAATACAAAACAAGCAATATAAGGAATGGAGTTAAAACAATACTCCCCTAATTGACTTGGTTGACCCTGTAACAGCATAACAGGTCCTCCATATCGAGAGGTAAGGCACAGTCCAGAGAAGGATAGTCTTTATGTCCTGAAGACACACATCAGAGGAAACAGTCATGGATTACCCAGAGTCCAGTTCTGGGGCTGGTACCAGCATGCAAAGCAAAGAATGGATCCAAAGATAGTTCAGCACCTTTTACTGCAGTATGGTAGTTAAAACAAGCTTGACAAAAGGTCTTTCATCTTCATCTTTTCTTTCTTTAAAGGTTTACTTGCTTTCAATCTTTAATCTTTTGAAGAGTGCACTTATGGAATTTTGCCTGTACAGATTTTACCTAAATATGGAAACTCAAAAATAATTCAGTTAGTGTGTTTCAATCTCTGAATACAGCATACTCTCATCCTGCAAATACAAATATAGTGTTAAGAACCACATAGAAAAATAAAACATTTTAGGCATCTGAAATATGAGAGCAAAATACAACACAGAGAGACAATGAAGTAACCCTAATGGTTCACCTCCTAAAAACAATCACCCCCATCACATAAAGATACTCATCAATACTCATCAATACGTCCCCCTTGTTTGCGTTAAACATCTCATGTGACACGCAAACACAACATAACAAGAAAATAAACAACAAATCATGCACTCCACTCATGCAGAGACAATTCTCAATAGCAAACAAAATCAAATACACTTCACTATTCACTATGCTGTCCATACAGCACGCTTCCACACGTAGTCACAAAAGAGAAAAACATAAAAATTGTTCTTGTCCTTCACAAAACAAAACATTAGCTGCCGACACAAATTTCAAACAACCACAATTAACCTAAAATTCAACACATATTCTGACATTCACTGAAATGCAACACTCGCAAAACACTACAAACAATTAAAAACATCCACTATGTACAATCACAGCAGATGCCCAAGAAACTTCAGTTGCATATTGCACAAATAAAATTGCGCTTATTTGGGAACGATCAGATAACCACGGTAGCCACTGTTAAAGGGACATTGTAGGATAAATGAAAATTTCATTATTCAGATAGGACTTTTAATGTTAACCAACCTTCCTAGATTAAACCAAACATAGGTAGGTTCATATGCTAATTTTTAAGCCTTTGAGGACTGCCTCTTATCACAGGCTGTATAAATCTCATTACAACACCAAGAGACAAAATACACGTAAGCCATATAAATAAAACTAAAACTGTGATCAGATAAATTAGCAAGTTATATAAATGCAGTAGAATCAGATAAAATGTGCATCATTTGTTTTAGGGGTGTTTATTTGTAGACACCTTATAGACCACGGCTTAGCTGTTAAGCAGCAATCAAAGTCATTGCAATAACAGTGGTAGACTAGTTAATAACCAAATAACTATATATATTTTAAAGTGTCACTGAAATCACTTCATTAAATAATATCTAATTTATTTATTGAACGCAGTGGGGGTTATTTTAAATAACAAAGAGTTCTGTAATATCTGTGAGATCCAGTTTGACAGCCACAGAAATAAAATTATCATTTTTAAGCTATATTCTGTGACAGAATATAATATAAATACTGGTTTCTTTGTAGTGAGCAATTTATATTTATAATTTTTTAGAACATAGAACACCAGTACTGCCTCTTTAAATGTAAAGGACAAATCTTTCTCGACAAAGCCAAACACAAGAGAGTACTTTCTTTTTTTTTTTTTTTTAAAGAAAACCAAAACATGCACAGTGTTATCAGTCTTTCTCAAGGATAGTGAGGCAAGCTCAAAGTTTCATTTTTACTTAAAGGAAAAAACACTGTTTACTGCTTAAAAATATAAAATTCACACTAAGACTTGATAAATGCTAATTAGTTTAACCACAACAACAAAATTATTGGATTTAACATTATGTATAATTTGATATTCACCATTCTGCAGCTCTCTAGCCAAATATAATCAACCGCATATAACACGAAAATTAAGCTTTCTACAAAAGAATAATACAATTTCCCCTTTAAATTATTCCCAATGATCCATTGGCCTTACTTATAATAAAAATGTATACTGACGTTCATTAAATAGCCTAAGTAAGCATAAGCAGCATAAGAACGCACTCACAGCGGGATGCAGGCTAGTTAAAGGGACATTTTACCCAAACGCAAAAATAATCTTTAATTGAAACTGCTAACACAGTGAAATATACTAGTGTTAGGCTTACAGTAAACCTCATTGTCTTTTATGTAAATATTCCCTTAAATTCTCAGATGTTATATCAGTTTGACTGCATCCCTTTAAATATTTTCACTCCTGTTTTTTTTTTTTTTTTTCTGTCCGCTAGTCTCACGGATCCCTACACTAAAATTGTAGACAACTTATCACTTCAGTTTGCATTACAGAGATAATTAAGTTATACTGCAAAAAGAAACATCTGCTATCTAAACGGCAGATTTAAAATAAATATATACAAAGAAGAGTCTCTTAAAATATATTTAGCAAACTACTAATACAGTGTTATTGCACTGGTCCTTTAAATAATAAAATGACAATTTTCTATTGCTCCGTCTACACACTGAGCTCTGATTTTACAGACAAATATAAGATAATGAGATATTCTTATTATCTAAAATTGAACCCATTGCAATCAACTGCGTTTTGAAAGCATAAAACCAGCTACTTCATAAATATACAAATAAACTTGCAAATGCAATTTCTCCTATATGTTATACTATGCAGCTTGTATAACAAGTCATGGACAATACATTAATAGCAACACCTTGTTACAGTGAACTGTCCCTTTAAGGACTAACCATTCATCACGTAAAATACATATGTATATCTCAACCATAATTTAGGCTGCTTGTATGATTTACCACACAAATTTCACCTCTGTACTGTAGCATGACCTGCAGATTAATTTACTTGCAACAAAAACGGACGCACTTTTAGATAAATTTTCAATTACAGCTTATAACTATATGTCATTAGGTGCACTAACTCCGTGCACAGACCTTACAAATACAACATACGTTAACCCATTAATCATACCAGAAACAGTTTTATATTTACCAGAGCGTGACAAAAAATCACACACACCATCGCACTTTCAAAGCCACTTTCTAAGCCGTTACTTCACTTGCTAAAACAATATCATATCTTTACATGCCGAAAAACAATTATCACTTAAAACTAAAACTGCATATGAATACCACATACTTAAAACATGCTTGTGACTTTAAAATACAGGTATATAAAATAACATTACAAAATATCTCCTTAAAACGTCTGATTTCCCCGCAGAGAAACAGAAAGAAACAGTTTCATATTTGTACAGCGATACAGACAAGCTCATTTCATCTTGCATACCAGAGATTCACTCCCTTTTTTCCTTACTCAGAAAAGCATCTATTTCATAGCATACGACATACATATAAAATTTACCAGATTAACCTGTCACCAAGTCCAAAATGTATTCTTTTATTTTCCGAAACCCCGCAAAATGGCCACTTTTGCACGGCTTGAGACAATCATTTTCAAATAATACATTCTGTTTTTGGTTTAAAGCAAATCTGTTACACTCATACCACAGTGAGAACCTACAGACCATCACACATTATGCATCTCAATATACAAATTTTCCTAAACAAGCAAACAAAAAGGTCTTACAAACGGAGCTGCTGTAACAGTTTCTTTCCTCTTTTTTTTTTTTTCTTCTGATCTATGTGCGCACTCAGTGGTGGCCCCCCTTCTTTGCCTGCTACATTCTTTCGCACAGAGATTTCTCTATTTATCACACAGCAGTACTCACTGACAGTGTTTTAAAAAAAATATTTCTGTCTTTTGCAGAAACTATTAACTCTTCTTTTCTTTTACCTTATACATGTAATTTTCTCTGTGCATTCGTATCTATAAGCAGATCCCATTTCTCAACACAATAATAGCCACAATAATAACATGCACAGCCACTTAATATTTTCTACGCACAGCATCAAAAAACACAAACAAAACAAAGCAAAGCAAGCATCAGATATCAACATGAGCTTCAGGTGGGTAACAAAACTCTATTATGGGAATGAATATGGGAAACTTTAACATACGTGAGACTCACTCACTGCCACCTTTGCCCGGGGGAGCTTATCTTAAAATATTCTTCCGTCAACTGGCATTCATATATTTCTTGCGCGCTTATCACAGACAGGACTCACAATACCTGTTGTATCCCAGCACAGGACTCTACACCTGTCTGGAGGGGTATCACAACTGCCGGCAGGACTATAACCTCCACAAACCTGTGCTTCAACCACAGGAACCCCTTTAACCCTTTATCATATATTATCAACACCTATTACCAGACTAAATTTAGGTTCAAATTCACTGAAGGAAAGCATGGTAAAAGCACTCATACTTACTCACTGTGAATCCCACAAACTGACGCCAAAATTGTTAGGTGTCCCCCCAGGGGGGTAAGTGTCAGGTCAGGCCGAAGCCACGGGGCCAGTGTACCACCTGAGGCATATGTAGAATATCTGATAAGGGCCCCTTAGAATGACTCAGACCACGCAGCATTATGATCAAAAGCCAATTCTGTTTATTGCACAGTGCAAGCCTTTCTTATAACAGCATACAGGGTTAAGGGGATGACACGTTATACAGAGCAAAATACAAGGTAAAACTGGAACATGAGTTTCTCATAACAATAATTACATAGTCATAACAGGCTAACTTCTGCGGAGACAGCAAGGTTTCTGAACCATCTTATTTACATTATCTAATTCTATCTTATTTCTGGGCGTAGGGCCAGAGTACATTGGCAAGGCCGAACAGCTAAGGAAACTATCATAACATGCATATAGTTCTCACTACATAATAACCCAGTATAATAAAGTCTATTCATTACAAAATGGCTGCGTGGAACAAGATGGCTGCGAAGAACAAGATGGCTGCCATCAGGTTCATATTACCCCTAACAGGCGGTGTCCGTATAAAGAGGATGCTCCGTGTCGGATGTCTTCAGGATGGACCCGCTCCACGCCACCGGGATGAAGATAGAAGACGCCACTGGAATGAAAATAGAAGATGCCACCTGGATGAAGATGGAGCCGTCTGCCGCATGGATGAAGATGGAGCCGCCGGGATGAGCATCCTTCAAGTGGGACTTCAGCAACTGTAAATGGATCTTTGTAAAACAAAAATTAGGTAAAAGAGCTGTTTAACTTAGGGCAATACCCTAAAAAAGGCCCTTTTAAGGGCCATTGGTAGTTTATTCTAGATTAGGTTTTTTATTTTGGGGTGTTTTTTTAAAAAATGGGTATTAGAATTGGAATAATTTTTATTATTTTTGATAATTCTTTTTTTTTTTTCATTTGTGTAATGTTTTTATTTCGTTTTGGGGTGGGTTTTTATTTTTAGATTAGGGGTTGGGCATTTCATTAAAGAGCTGAATGCCTTTTAAAGGGCAGGAAAAAAGAGCTAATTGCCCTTTTAAGGGCAATGCCCATACAAATGCCCTTTTCAGGGCAATGGGTAGATTAGGTTTTACTTTATTTTTATTTTGTGGGTTTGGGGTGGGGGTTTGTATAATGTTAGGGGGTGTTTGTTTTGTATATATAAGAGCTGTTAACTTTAGGGCAATGCCCTACAAAAGGCCATTTAAGGACCCACAAAAGGCCCTTTTAAGGGCCCTTGTTAGTTTATTATAGAATAGGCGTTTTTATTTTGGGTGTATTTTTTTTTCTAAGGGTATTAGAATAGGAATTTTTTTTATTGTTTTGGATAATTTCGTTTGTTATTTTTTGTAATGGTAGGTTTTTTTATTTTTGTAATGTTAGGTTTTAGTGTAAGGTAGCTTAGGTTTTATTTGACAGGTAAGTTTGTATTTATTTTAACTAGGTAGTTAGTAAATAGTTAATAAATATTTACTAACTAGTCTACCTAGTTAAAATAAATATAAACTTACCTTTATATAAAAATAAAACCTGAGCTAGCTACAATATAACTAGGTTTTATTTCACAGGTAAGTATGTAGTTATTTAGGTATTATAAAGTTAATAATTGTAACTATAATTTAGCTCTATTTTAATTATGTTAAAGTTAGGGGATGTTAGGGTTAGGGTTACATTAGGGTTAGGTTTAGGGGTTAATAAAGTTTAATTTAGGTTGTTGCGATGTGGGGGGCTGGCGGTTTAGGAATTAATAGATTTATTTAGTGATGTGGGAGGCAAGAGGTTTAGGGGTTAATAGCTTTATTTAGTGGCGGTGATGTTGGGGAGCGGCTGAATAGGTTTTAATAGATTTATTATAGTGTGGGCGATGTTGGGGTGCAGGGGGATAAGGGTTAATAACTTTAGTATAGTGGCGGCGATATCAGGAGCGACAGATTAGGGGTTAATAGCTTTATTTAGGTGGCGGCGATATCGGGAGGGGCAGATTAGGGGTTAATAGCTTTATTTAGGTGGTGGCGATGTCGGGGGCAGCAGATTAGGGGTGTTTAGACCTGGGGTTTATGTTACGGTGTTAGGTTTAAACATAACCTTTTTTTTCCCCATAGACATCAATGGGGCTGATTTCCGGAGCTTTTCATTCCGCGCTTCAGGTGTTAGGTTTTTACTGACACCTTCTCCCTATTGATGTCTATGGGAAACACACACACGTCAAAAAAGCATTTGAATTGTGTGTGGTATGAAGCTCAACACAACCATATCGCACGCACAAGCCGGCTGTTTGAAAATTTGTAATGGCTGCACTATAGGGGGTGAAATAGCGCAACTTTTGTTGCGTTCGTTAAATTCCCTATAGCACGCATAACTTGTAATCTACCTGTTTGTAACTTATGACACCACCATGTTCTAGTGTTCCAGACTCTAATTACAATGATAAACTGAAGAGATGCAGTGCTGTTGTATGGTGTGAGAAAGGGTATGTAAGGAAAGGCAGCACAAACAATGTAATATTTGTTATCACTCACACGCAGTGTTGGGGGCATGTAGAGTACTCAATGAAAAATAGCTGCAGAAATACCTCACTGGCTGAAATACAGGTGGTCCTCATTTTACAACGGTTCAATTTACACCGCTTCAGAATAACAACCTTTTTTTCCAGTCATGTGACTGCTGTTGAAAAGCATTGAGAAGCAGTGCATTTATTAAAAAAGCCAGTAGGTGGAGCTATCCGCTTCTGTTGAAGCAAAGCCAAGCAAGCTGAAATTAATCAGTTTAACCAGACCTGAGCTATCGAGCAGATTTCAAAGGAACAAGATCTTCCTGTCTATAAATCAGTCCAGATTGAAATGCATAGAAAGAACTGTTTGCAGAAAAATGCAAGTGAAGTCTGTATTGTGTGATAATTTGTTTAGGTTTATAATGCTGTTTAGCAAATATTTTTGTTCAGTTAACTTAGTTTAATTATATATTCTGTGTTTTGTGATTATTTTATTAGTTTAGCATTTAAAGTCTTAATTTCAAAGCTTTAAAAATAATGTATTAGGTGTTACTTATGACAATTTTGAGAGGGGCCTGGAACCTAACTCCCTTACTTCCCATTGACTTACATTATAAACTGGGTTTCAATTTACAACTGTTTCGATTTACAACCATTCCTTCTGGAACCTAACCCCGGCGTAAACTGAGGGCTACCTGTACATACATTATTCAATTTACAAAATAAAGGACTACAATGTAAGTTGAACAACCCTGATTTAGACAACCCATCTTGGTTGATTACTAAGGCGTGATCTAAATCTCCTCCTTGCTCTGGCAAGGTGATCTAAGAAATCCCATCAGTAGTTTGAGGTCCCACAAAGAAATTTTGAAAAGCAAATTTTTAACTTCAGATCTGTTTCTCTCACTATGCAGAGTTCTGGATGTGAAGAAGACACACATATGTTGCGATATAGGGCTAGATTACAAGTGGAGCACTATTTAACACGTTAAGTACGCTAGAAGTAAGCTTTTTGCACACATCAGAGTACGCTCATATTATGAGTTGAAATTAAATGGCTTTCACTCAAGCGCTAACCCGCCAAGCGTAGAAAGCATAAAAAAAAACGAAGTTAGCATATTGAGTGTGCGATAACGTATTACCCAAAGATATCAATGGAGCAAAAAAAGTTGGGGTGAAAAAACCTACTCAAAAACAATTCAATATTCTCAAATGCGCTAACCTGACATGAAAATGTATATTTCACATGCCAATGTTCTTCACATAGCAGAATATGTTCTATTTATTTATAAATACATATTTCTATATATATCTGATGGTATTTCGGAACAATATATATTTATACCTATGTATACAGTATATATATTTTTATATATATATATATAAATATATATATATATATATATATATATATATATATATATATATATATATACAGGGAGTGCAGAATTATTAGGCAAGTTGTATTTTTGAGGATTAATTTTATTATTGAACAACAACCATGTTCTCAATGAACCCAAAAAACTCATTAATATCAAAGCTGAATAGTTTTGGAAGTAGTTTTTAGTTTGTTTTTAGTTATAGCTATTTAAGGGGGATATCTGTGTGTGCACTTGACTATTACTGTGCATAATTATTAGGCAACTTAACAAAAAACAAATATATACCCATTTCAATTATTTATTTTTACCAGTGAAACCAATATAACATCTCAACATTCACAAAACATAATTTATGCTTACCTGATAAATTTATTTCTCTTGTAGTGTATCCAGTCCACGGATCATCCATTACTTATGGGATATTAACTCCTCCCCAACAGGAAGTGCAAGAGGATTCACCCAGCAGAGCTGCTATATAGCTCCTCCCCTAACTGCCATTACCAGTCATTCGACCGAAAACATGCAGAGAAAGGAAAACCATAGGGTGCAGTGGTGACTGTAGTTTAATGGAAAAATTACCTGCCTTAAAGTGACAGGGCGGGCCGTGGACTGGATACACTACAAGAGAAATAAATTTATCAGGTAAGCATAAATTATGTTTTCTCTTGTTAAGTGTATCCAGTCCACGGATCATCCATTACTTATGGGATACCAATACCAAAGCTAAAGTACACGGATGACGGGAGGGACAGGCAGGCTCTTTATACGGAAGGAACCACTGCCTGAAGAACCTTTCTCCCAAAAACAGCCTCCGAAGAAGCAAAAGTGTCAAATTTGTAAAATTTGGAAAAAGTATGAAGAGAAGACCAAGTTGCAGCCTTACAAGTCTGTTCAACAGAAGCCTCATTCTTAAAGGCCCAAGTGGAAGCCACAGCTCTAGTAGAATGTGCTGTAATTCTTTCAGGAGGCTGCTGTCCAGCAGTCTCATAGGCTAACCGTATTATGCTACGAAGCCAAAAGGAGAGAGAGGTAGCCGAAGCTTTTTGACCTCTCCTCTGACCAGAATAAACGACAAACAGGGAAGACGTTTGTCGAAAATCCTTAGTTGCCTGTAGATAAAATTTCAGGGCACGGACTACATCTAGATTGTGTAGCAGACGTTCCTTTTTCGAAGAAGGATAAGGACACAAAGATGGAACCACAATCTCTTGATTGATATTCCTGTTAGTGACCACCTTAGGTAGGAACCCAGGTTTAGTACGCAGAACTACCTTGTCTGAATGAAAAATCAGATAAGGAGAATCACAATGTAAGGCAGATAACTCAGAGACTCTTCGAGCCGAGGAAATCTCCATTAAAAACAGAACTTTACAAGATAACAACTTGATATCAATGGAATGAAGGGGTTCAAACGGAACCCCCTGTAAAACATTAAGAACTAAGTTCAAACTCCATGGTGGAGCAACAGTTTTAAACACAGGCTTGATCCTAGCTAAAGCCTGACAAAAAGCTTGAACGTCCGGAACTTCTGACAGACGTTTGTGTAAAAGAATGGACAGAGCTGAAATCTGTCCCTTTAAGGAACTAGCGGATAAACCCTTTTCTAAACCTTCTTGTAGAAAAGACAATATCCTCGGAATCCTAACCTTACTCCATGAGTAACTCTTGGATTCGCACCAATATAAGTATTTGCGCCATATCTTATGGTAAATCTTACTGGTAACAGGCTTCCTAGCCTGTATTAAGGTATCAATAACTGACTCAGAAAAACCACGTTTTGATAAAATCAAGCGTTCAATTTCCAAGCAGTCAGCTTCAGAGAAATTAGATTTTGATGTTTGAAGGGACCCTGGATCAGAAGGTCCTGTTTCAGAGGTAGCGACCAAGGTGGACAGGATGACATGTCCACTAGATCTGCATACCAAATCCTGCGTGGCCATGCAGGCGCTATTAGAATCACTGATGCTCTCTCCTGTTTGATTCTGGCAATCAATCGAGGAAGCATCGGGAAGGGTGGAAACACATAAGCCATCCCGAAGGTCCAAGGTGCTGTCAAAGCATCTATCAGAACCGCTCCCGGATCCCTGGATCTGGACCCGTAACGAGGAAGCTTGGCGTTCTGTCGAGACGCCATGAGATCTATCTCTGGTTTGCCCCAACGTCGAAGTATTTGGGCAAAGACCTCCGGATGAAGTTCCCACTCCCCCGGATGAAAAGTCTGACGACTTAAGAAATCCGCCTCCCAGTTCTCCACTCCCGGGATGTGGATTGCTGACAGGTGGCAAGAGTGAGACTCTGCCCAGCGAATTATCTTTGATACTTCCATCATTGCTAGGGAGCTTCTTGTCCCTCCCTGATGGTTGATGTAAGCTACAGTCGTGATGTTGTCCGACTGAAACCTGATGAACCCCCGAGTTGTTAACTGGGGCCAAGCCAGAAGGGCATTGAGAACTGCTCTCAATTCCAGAATGTTTATTGGTAGGAGACTCTCCTCCTGATTCCATTGTCCCTGAGCCTTCAGAGAATTCCAGACAGCGCCCCAACCTAGTAGGCTGGCGTCTGTTGTTACAATTGTCCAGTCCGGCCTGCTGAATGGCATCCCCCTGGACAGATGTGGCCGAGAAAGCCACCATAGAAGAGAATTTCTGGTCTCTTGATCCAGATTCAGAGTAGGGGACAAGTCTGAGTAATCCCCATTCCACTGACTTAGCATGCACAATTGCAGCGGTCTGAGATGTAGGCGTGCAAAGGGTACTATGTCCATTGCTGCTACCATTAAGCCGATCACCTCCATGCATTGAGCTACTGACGGGTGTTGAATGGAATGAAGGACACGGCATGCATTTTGAAGCTTTGTTAACCTGTCTTCTGTCAGGTAAATCTTCATTTCTACAGAATCTATAAGAGTCCCGAAGAAGGGAACTCTTGTGAGTGGAAAGAGAGAACTCTTCTTTTCGTTCACCTTCCATCCATGCGACCTTAGAAATGCCAGTACTAACTCTGTATGAGACTTGGCAGTTTGAAAGCTTGAAGCTTGTATCAGAATGTCGTCTAGGTACGGAGCTACCGCAATTCCTCGCGGTCTTAGTACCGCCAGAAGAGCACCCAGAACCTTTGTGAAGATTCTCGGAGCCGTAGCCAATCCGAATGGAAGAGCTACAAACTGGTAATGCCTGTCTAGAAAGGCAAACCTTAGATACCGGTAAAGATCTTTGTGAATCGGTATGTGAAGGTAAGCATCCTTTAAATCCACTGTGGTCATGTACTGACCCTTTTGGATCATGGGTAAAATTGTCCGAATAGTTTCCATTTTGAACGATGGAACTCTTAGGAATTTGTTTAGGATCTTTAAATCCAAGATTGGCCTGAAAGTTCCCTCTTTTTTGGGAACCACAAACAGATTTGAGTAAAACCCTTGTCCTTGTTCCGTCCGCGGAACCGGATGGATCACTCCCATTAATAAAAGATCTTGTACGCAGCGTAGAAACGCCTCTTTCTTTATTTGGTTTGTTGACAACCTTGACAGATGAAATCTCCCTCTTGGGGGAGAGAATTTGAAGTCTAGAAGGTATCCCTGAGATATGATCTCTAACGCCCAGGGATCCTGGACATCTCTTGCCCAAGCCTGGGCGAAGAGAGAAAGTCTGCCCCCACTAGATCCGTTCCCGGATCGGGGGCCCTCGATTCATGCTGTCTTAGGGGGGGCAGCAGCAGGTTTCCTGGCCTGCTTGCCCTTGTTCCAGGACTGGTTAGGTCTCCAGCCTTGTCTGTAGCGAGCAACAGCTCCTTCCTGTTTTGGTGCAGAGGAAGTTGATGCTGCTCCTGCTTTGAAATTATGAAAGGAACGAAAATTAGACTGTCTAGCCTTAGGTTTGGCTCTGTCTTGAGGCAGGGCATGGCCTTTACCTCCTGTAATGTCAGCGATAATTTCTTTCAACCCGGGCCCGAATAAGGTCTGCCCTTTGAAAGGTATATTAAGCAATTTAGATTTAGAAGTAACGTCAGCTGACCAGGATTTTAGTCACAGTGCTCTGCGTGCCTGAATGGCGAATCTGGAATTCTTAGCCGTAAGTTTAGTTAAATGTACTACGGCATCTGAAATAAATGAGTTAGCTAACTTAAGGGCTTTAAGCTTGTGTGTAATCTCATCTAATGGAGCTGATTCAAGTGTCTCTTCCAGAGACTCAAACCAAAATGCTGCTGCAGCCGTGACAGGCGCAATGCATGCAAGAGGTTGCAATATAAAACCTTGTTGAACAAACATTTTCTTAAGGTAACCCTCTAACTTTTTATCCATTGGATCTGAAAAGGCACAGCTATCCTCCACCGGGATAGTGGTACGCTTAGCTAAAGTAGAAACTGCTCCCTCCACCTTAGGGACCGTTTGCCATAAGTCCCGTGTGGTGGCGTCTATTGGAAACATCTTTCTAAATATCGGAGGGGGTGAGAACGGCACACCGGGTCTATCCCACTCCTTAGTAACAATTTCAGTAAGTCTCTTAGGTATAGGAAAAACGTCAGTACTCGCCGGTACCGCAAAATATTTATCCAACCTACACATTTTCTCTGGTATTGCAACTGTGTTACAATCATTCAGAGCCGCTAACACCTCCCCTAGTAATACACGGAGGTTTTCCAGCTTAAATTTAAAATTTGAAATATCTGAATCCAGTTTGTTTGGATCAGAACCGTCACCCGCAGAATGAAGCTCTCCGTCCTCATGTTCTGCAAATTGTGACGCAGTGTCTGACATGGCCCTAATATTATCAGCGCACTCTGTTCTCACCCCAGAGTGATCACGCTTACCTCTTAGTTCTGGTAATTTAGCCAAAACTTCAGTCATAACAGTAGCCATATCCTGTAATGTGATTTGTAATGGCCGCCCAGATGTACTCGGCGCTACAATATCACGCACCTCCCGAGCGGGAGATGCAGGTACTGACACGTGAGGCGAGTTAGTCGGCATAACTCTCCCCTCGTTGTTTGGTGAAATATGTTCAATTTGTACAGATTGACTTTTATTTAAAGTAGCATCAATACATTTAGTACATAAATTTCTATTGGGCTCCACTTTGGCTTTAGCACATATAGCACAGATATCTTCCTCTGAATCAGACATGTTTAACACACTAGCAAATAAACTAGCAACTTGGAAATACTTTTCAAGTAATTTACTATAATATGAAAACGTACTGTGCCTATAAGAAGCACAGAAAAAGTTATGACAGTTGAAAATTAATAAACTGAAAAGTTATAGCATCAAATCTTTGTAAAAAACACAATTTTAGCAAAGGATTGCTCCCATTAGCAAAGGATAACTAACCCTGATAGCTAACAGTGAGAGAGATCAGTAAACTGTCATAAATTAAATAAAACGACTGCCAAGTGGAAAAAAATAGTGCCCAAAACATTTTTTCACCCAGTACCTCAGAAAATTAAACGATTTTACATGCCAGCAAAAAATGTTTAACATTAATAAATTGAGTGTTATTAAAAAGCCTGTTGCTAGTCCCTGCAAATTAGGCTAAAGTTTTATGCATACAGTATAATTCCAGTGAAGTGCCATTCCCCAGAATACTGAAGTGTAAAATATACATACATGACAGCCTGATACCAGTTGCTGCTACTGCATTTAAGGCTGAGTTTACATTATATCGGTATGGCAGAATTTTCTCATCAATTCCATTGTCAGAAAATAATAAGATGCTACATACCTCTTTGCAGATTAATCTGCCCGCTGTCCCCTGATCTGAAGTTTACCTCTCCTCAGATGGCCGAGAAACAGCAATATGATCTTAACTACTCCGGCTAAAATCATAGAAAAACTCAGGTAGATTCTTCTTCAAATTCTACCAGAGAAGGAATAACACACTCCGGTGCTATTATAAAATAACAAACTTTTGATTGAAGGTATGAAACTAAGTATAATCACCACAGTCCTCTCACACATCCTATCTATTCGTTGGGTGCAAGAGAATGACTGGTAATGGCAGTTAGGGGAGGAGCTATATAGCAGCTCTGCTGGGTGAATCCTCTTGCACTTCCTGTTGGGGAGGAGTTAATATCCCATA
Source organism: Bombina bombina (assembly GCF_027579735.1). Classification (NCBI taxonomy): domain Eukaryota; kingdom Metazoa; phylum Chordata; class Amphibia; order Anura; family Bombinatoridae; genus Bombina; species Bombina bombina. Next base: position 158,768,501 of record NC_069505.1, on the reverse strand, counting down.
AGTAATGGATGATCCGTGGACTGGATACACTTAACAAGAGAAATATACATTTCTGACATTCAAAAACAAAACAAAAACAAATCAGTGACCAATATAGCCACCTTTCTTTGCAAGGACACTCAAAAGCCTGCCATCCATGGATTCTGTCAGTGTTTTGATCTGTTCACCATCAACATTGCGTGCAGCAGCAACCACAGCCTCCCAGACACTGTTCAGAGAGGTGTACTGTTTTCCCTCCTTGTAAATCTCACATTTGATGATGGACCACAGGTTCTCAATGGGGTTCAGATCAGGTGAACAAGGAGGCCATGTCATTCAATTTTCTTCTTTTATACCCTTTCTTGCCAGCCACGCTGTGGAGTACTTGGACGCGTGTGATGGAGCATTGTCCTGCATGAAAATCATGTTTTTCTTGAAGGATGCAGACTTCTTCCTGTACCACTGCTTGAAGAAGGTGTCTTCCAGAAACTGGCAGTAGGACTGGGAGTTGAGCTTGACTCCATCCTCAACCCTAAAAGGCCACACAAGCTCATCTTTGATGATACCAGCACAAACCAGTACTCCACCTCCACCTTGCTGGCGTCTGAGTCGGACTGGTGCTCTCTGCCCTTTACCAATCCAGCCACGGGCCCATCCATCTGGCCCATCAAGACTCACTCTCATTTCATCAGTCCATAAAACCTTAGAAAAAACAGTCTTGAGATATTTCTTGGCCCAGTCTTGACGTTTCAGCTTGTGTGTCTTGTTCAGTGGTGGTCGTCTTTCAGCCTTTCTTACCTTGGCCATGTCTCTGAGTATTGCCCACCTTGTGCTTTTGGGCACTCCAGTGATGTTGCAGCTCTGAAATATGGCCAAACTGGTGGCAAGTGGCATCTTGGCAGCTGCACGCTTGACTTTTCTCAGTTCATGGGCAGTTATTTTGCGCCTTGGTTTTTCCACACGCTTCTTGCGACCCTGTTGACTATTTTGAATGAAACGCTTGATTGTTCGATGATCACGCTTAAGAAGCTTTGCAATTTTAAGAGTGCTGCATCCCTCTGCAAGATATCTCACTATTTTTGACTTTTCTGAGCCTGTCAAGTCCTTCTTTTGACCCATTTTGCCAAAGGAAAGGAAGTTGCCTAATAATTATGCACACCTGATATAGGGCGTTGATGTCATTAGACCACACCCCTTCTCATTACAGAGATGCACATCACCTAATATGCTTAATTGGTAGTAGGCTTTCGAGCCTATACAGCTTGGAGTAAGACAACATGCATAAAGAGGATGATGTGGTCAAAATACTCATTTGCCTAATAATTCTGCACTCCCTGTATATATATATATATACAGTATACGTGCTCACAGACATTATTATATATATATATATATATATATATATTTATACATACATAAAACAAATTCCCTTATGTGCAGAACACTGGAATGTCAAATATTTACAGTATATAAACAGTATAACACTTTATTAACTATAAATATTGCATAAATATGTTTTAACATGTTTTCATTTACTTTACTGCAAAGGGCTCCAATGCACTTTTATATATATGGGTACACATGTATTTATGCGTTTATATATGTATATATATATATATATGTGTAAATACAAATATAAATACATAAATACATATGTACACACATATAAACACACACACACATTTGTTTATGTTAAAGCCCTTTGCCTACTCTTTTTTCTGAAAACCTGAGACCTCTGGGTAGAGTTATCAAGCAGTGGATACTGCTTTCTATGCTTGAAGAATCGGCGGCCATTTTAGTTGGCGGACTGCAAGCAGGCTGCGAATGTGCAGGGGGTGGCATTGCACAAGCATTTCGCAAGAAATGATTGTGCAATGATAAATGTCTACAGCATTTGCTAAATCTACCCCCTCATCTTTAAGCCTTTATAACTTTTTGTGCAATATTTATTTTATTTAATATATTATTTTATGTGTTTTGTGATACTTTTCTGTTTCGCGAAAGAGTCAACTAGAGCTCTGAGGACGCGTAATCCTTCTAGCCTAAATCGCAATTGTGCTCAAGTGATCGTGCTTACTTTTGACTTGTAATACAAGTGGAAAACCTGACGTGATGAACCCCTTATCGTTCGCGGGTAACTGCTCACTGATAATCTGGCCTATAATATTTAAAAAAAAAGCCCCAAAAGATTTTGCCTGATTTCGCTCCATCCGAGCTAGCTTTTGATCATCAGGCCTCCGGAAAAGATGTACAAACTATATTTTGCCTCTAAAAGAGGGCACTGTAATATGTGTTCCCTTCTCTGATTTTTTTAAACTGGAATGTTCATGTGTTTATAAAAAATAAATAAAAATAACAATATATACAGTATATATATATATATATCTACACATACAGTACATATTCATATATACAGTACATGCAAATATACACACACACACACACACATATATATATATATATATATATATATATATATATATATATATATACATATACACACATACAGTATATATTTAAACACACACATAAACATAGATAGATAGATAGATAGATAGATAGATAGATAGATAGATAGATAGATAGATAGATAGATAGATATAGACACATATATGTATTATTATTATTATTATTATTATTATTATATTTATTACACACAAACATACATATGCACATTTTTTTGTTCTTATGCTTGAGTAGTGTGTCACTGTCCACCAGTAGAACTTTGAGAGTTGTCTGTATCAGCCAGTAAGACCAATAAATTAGCTGTGTAAAGTTTGAGTTAGTATCAAAATAAACAGCTTTATGTCAACATGTTTGATGCAAAATATTTTTTAACTTGTTCAAGATATTGCTGTTTTGTTTGCAAGATAGAAATGTGCTGAGCTGAATGTCACTTTAACAAACCCTTACTTCAAGAAAATAGCGTATTAGACCAATGTCAACTTCTTGCCATTTCCCTTTAATTTAATTATAGTGTAAAGCTTTCACATTAATTATTTTTATTTATTTTTTTAAGCTTCCAGAGATTCCTTCAACTTTGCTAAACCTTTTTGCTCCAGGCCACTGTGATCTCAGAGGAGTTAATAAAAACTGTAATAATTTCAGATAGTTTTCCGTTTTCAGTCAGGATATTATATTTGCTGCCAAATAAATAAGCCTGGTTACGTACAGGCCTAGTTTAGCACACAATAATAATGGAAACATCTTATAGAGCAGAAAAAAAATAACTTTTACCAAAAACATATTTTTAATAAATATTGTCTGCTAAAACTTCTGTGTTTGAAGTTTATATTACTGAAGTTATTAAAAATACATTGTGACTAGATTTTGCAACAAGGTAATTGTTTTTATTTTTTTTAGTGGAAGGAAACAATTGTTTCTTCATTATGTTCTCTGAAGGGCTGACTTTATCAGTGAGTAAAATGGGCAGTCACTCAACAATCCCATAATTCATAGAAAGAACACAAGTAAGATCAGTTCATGTGGGTGTCCTCTTCCAATCCATTAGGGTTTTCCATTAAAAAAAAATGCATACAGCTCAGGTGTTTATTGGCATCCATTTTTTTTACAGAATTTTAGTCCAGTAGAAGAACTGCAAAAAATTACAAACACAATATAACATTAAATATTTTTAACAACCAGGGGCCAGATTACAAGTGGAACGCTAACTATTGCTTGTGTGCAAGTGATATTAGCTCTTCGTTTTGTAATACCAGTGCATGTGCTGGTATTACAAGTTAAGCACAATGCAACATGACCTCGCGTTTGCATTGCTAAGAAGCCTTGTGCTCACGAGAGCGCACTTCCATAGGCTGAAATGGGAGCATTATTCTGATGCCATTAGAGACGTAATGTAAAGGCACTTTTACCCCCCCAAAACTGCCTAATGCAGTTGTTTTTTATTTAAAAAAAAAATGCTACGTTTTTTTAAAAAATAAAAAACTATAATATCCTCTATTTTAAGGACATTTGAGGCACTGTAGAAAATTAACCAGAGATCTAATTTATGGTTAATTTTCTGAGCACTAATTGCTACTGCGAGCTTGCAATAGCAATAATCAGCCACTAGTAATGTTTTGTTTTTTTCACCATGCAAAACAAAGTAAAAATATGTACTTATATTTAGAAACATGTCCCTTAAATAAATTTATATCATTTTGCATAATTTTTAATTAGCAAAAAAAAAAAAAAAAAAAAAAGTCCACACATTTCATTACAGCATTTTGGTGGTCAAACTTTAGTTGTGTGCTTGTGTGACTTAAGCAATATGTTCTGAGTGCGCACTTAACATTGCAAGCAACCAAGAAATACCACTTAAAACAACATATGGGTTTTCAAGAGGTCAAAAATGATGCTGTATACATTTTCTCATTGGATGGTATTCGCAAAGTTAAAGGGACATGAAACCCAATTTTTTTCTTTCATGATTTAGAAAGAGCATGCCATTTTAAACAACTTTCTTATTTACTTCTATTATCTAATTTGCTTCATCTCTTGATATCACTTGCTGAAAAGCATATCTAGATATGCTCAGTAGCTTCTGATTGGTTGCTGCACATAGAGGCCTTATGTGATTGGCTCACACATGTGCATTGCTATTTCTTCAACAAAGAATATCTAAAGAACTGAGCAAATTAGATAAAAGAAGTAAATTGGAAAGTTGTTTAAAATTGCATGCCCTATCTTAATCATGAAAGTTTAATTTTGACTAGACTGCCCCTTTAACACAACACACAACAACCATTTATTATAGTGTTTTGTAATGGATTATAATTACATTAATCTGAATATCTCACAAAAGATATTGCGCACCTCTTATAATGGATAGGAATCGGCACCACACACTTCATTTTGCCAATCCCTTTAAAAGGGACATTTCAGCCAAAACTGGAATACACATGGGTGCATTTGAGGTTTGAATAGAAGTATTTTTGTTATTTACATGTATTAGCAAAATGCTTCTAATAAAAGCTATAGCTGTTTCAAAGGTCTATTTAAGCATGCACCGTGCACCAGCATTTTAAACACAGCACTTTCTCAGAGAGCCTAAGGGGCCAGTATCATCTGGTAATGACTCAGTTTGTTAATTGCTGACATGATATAAGCCCCACTGGTGCTCTGAGCAGCTGCAGTATTTAAAATGCTGGTGCACTGAGAATATCTAGTTATGTGTCACATGCACATGCAGAGAAAAATGTTAACACTAAAACAATGATAACTTTTACTAGAGGCATTTTTGCCAATAAATGTATTTTGTATATATGTTTCTCTTCAAAGATGTAATTCATCTATTAGCATTTACATTTTGCCTGTAATGTCCCTTAAAGCACTATCATTCCAAATGAATCAGTTAATTTGTTTTTAATTGTAACTAAAGAGAAAACAACATTTTGAACTTCCCATGATGTGCTATGGATAACCGTTATCCCACGTGCAGTACGGTCTACCGGATTTACCCAGACCTGGCTAGCAAACTGGAGATCAAGGCCCCTATTTATGAAGCTATAATCCAGTAGAATACTTAGACGTGCATCTCCCAAGTAAGCCATTGGTGGCCAAAGTTATTAGAACAATTGTTATGTATTATCATGCCAAGGTGAATCTGCAGAGCAAGGCATAAATGGCTTGAAGTTAACTCAAACAGAAAACGCTATTCTTGCACAAAGCACACATTATATACACTCTGGGGCCAATTTATCAAAGCGTCAATCTCGATGCATTCACTGGAGTCAATACGCTCGCCAGACATAGCCAGACATCGCTGCCATGAATCCCCATACAACGTATTTATTTATTAAAAAGTCTGTCAAAAACACACGTGTCAAGTACGGAGCGATGAGCATCTGACTGTTGATAAATAAGAGTCATCAATGTCGCGGATATTCAGTTTTTTCCAACTTTATTTATATAAAAATCAATACTGTCCATGAACAAGCACATTTCTCTAAAGCTAATCTTTTATTTTTCATCTGTTAATGTCCAAGAAATAGCTAGATTTATACCTGAACAAACAATAATATCTGATAGATAGTAATTTTTTTTGTTTTATTTATTTGCTATACAAAAAAATCTGATATATGATATTTTCACATAAATTAATGTGTATTTGTATTTCTCGAAATCATAATATGGCTATCTTGTGTTTTTTCTTTATTTAAAATGATTATTAATGCTAGAATTTGTACATATATCTTTGCACATACTTGTATGTATGTATATATATATATATATATATATATATATATATATATATATATATATAATGTGTTTTGTCAGAAATCTTTTCCAAACATATTTACATGTCCCTAAATTTTATTTTGTTCTAAACAATGTTGTCTTTCATATCTCTGTGTTTATTTATACCACTATATGTATATAGTGTAAATATATTATGCGAATATAACATGTAATCAGGGTATCATATGTATTTATTTGCAAACAATGGATATTTTAAGAGCTGGGACAGTTTTCTCTCTGCAGTTGTGTAACCCTTCCTGATTGCAGTCTAGTTTGAAACATTACCTCTACACATGGGCTGGTATATATGACGACATTTCTTAATGAAAATGAAATTCAAGAGAAGGAAGAAAAACACTGAAAATATCATGACAGTAAAGAGGTGATTTTAATTTCTCCTCTATCTGATTCATGACAGTTTAATTTTAGGTGGACTATCCCTTTGAGCTATCACCTTAAGATTATAATATTGAATCAAACATCATTCGATTTTTAAAATCATTGTCAAAAATATATTTTTGTGTGTCCTAATGTCAGCATCAATGTTTAACTTTAATGATAATTTCACATATACATACTTGTAAAGTAAAAGGAAGTTAGCTATAGTATGTAATGTATTTATTTCATTTGTATCCCTATATCTACTAGTTCTGCTGCCAGACAGACATTACCTGTCATTAAATTTACTTTTGAAATGAATCCCTTGAAATTACATGTGATTATAATATGATATTTAACATATTATTTTGATGCTGAAAATGCATCTTTGTTATCTGTGTGGTTTAGAAAGAGTATACAATTGTAATAAACTTTCTAATTTACATAAATATGTAACAAGCTTCATTCTCTTGCAGCATCTAACATAACCTTTCTGGGTTTTCTGATTCCCATTGATTTTATGGCATTCGTGGCCTCAAGGGTGACGGTTTGAATGATAGGTACGCTGCGGCGGAAAAGACACGCGCGTACCTGTTGAATGTTTGATAAATTCAGAAGAGGGTCAAATAGAGTTGAATGTCAATTCTAAACATCTGGAATGACGCAAGCATCGATCTGCGTCGGATTGAGATCTTTGAGCTTTGATAAATCGGACCCCTAGAGTGGAAGTTTACTACATAACTTTTTCAACAAGGCTAATTTTGACGCTTGTATTATTTCTACCATTTTTACTATAGAGGGTCAGAATAGATTGTCTTGTTCAGCAGCATCCTTGGACCTTCTCAGTTAGACAACTGGAGCTCATTGTTGGTTTTCTCATACCTGCCACATTCATTTAAGCAAATGGTCAGCAGAAGCAATAAATCAAGAGTGTACGCTGGTGCGGGGCTCTTTATACTAAATATAATCACTTTACTTTTAGCTTTGCTAGATACCAGTATGGCCTCCTGTAGTTTCCTATGACATTTGTGACTTTAAAGGAGCAAAATGTATAAACCTATTTGGGGCACCATTTGGGACTCCTTAAAGAAATGAGAACTTTGACAATAGATGTGTTGCTTGATGCACAAGGGGATATTCACAGAGAAAAAATAGGTATATGTATAATCAGTCTACCTGTATAATAAATGTTATACTATTTTATCTGTGGATTCCATGCACAAATAATTAATCAAACAGTTAAAACGTGCTTTATAGAATAGCACATACTGTATATACATATCTATCACATAAAAACACATATACCTTTAAGAGAAATGACTTTAAGAAATATTACACTTGTATTTCACTCTGCTGTTATGTTCTCAAGCAGTGTTATTATCATCTAGAAAGAGTGGGATGTCACATTCCAAGAGAGATAGTGCTTTGCACTGTTGTGATAATAGTAGTTTGTTTTGAGAACACTCAGTTAATTAACATGCCTGCTAAATGAAATATATGATTGACATAATTTAGACATACCTGCTAAACTGTAGTTTAGTTATTAGAATTGCAGAGAAGGAGGCGGGCAACATCTTAGAGAGAAGTCTCGGACATTAGCACCTGTGAAATCTGCTGTGTATCCCACAGAAGATGATGGTGACTGTAACTGCACTCCTCTGCCTGTCTACCCTTTTACACTGATTATAATGCTTTATTCAAAACCCGAAGATAAGTAATGCATTAATAGTTTAATCACTACCTTGCTTTATAAGCTGATTACTAATTTATGGTAATTCAGTAAGTTCATAATGAAAAACACTGTTATTATACTGCATTTTCGTGGGTCTTGTTTTTCTACCATTTTTCAGCACTATTCTTAGACCTCATTTGCACTCTCCTTGGTGCCAGGGCATAAAGAATGAAGCTTTTACACCAGATTAGACACAGGTGAAATGTATTCAGTATCAACCTTACTAGGCAAATGACCATATCTGCACCGAAAGTCAGTAGTGGCTTGTACGATGCTAATTAAGTCAATAATGATATACAACATGTCACAGTTTGCTCTATTAGCTGGCACAGTGTTTGAGTGATGGTAAATTGGGCATAAGCAACATGTGTGTGTATGCAGCTAAAACAGTCATACCAGTCATAGAAGCAATGCAGGTATATTTTAAATATGCTTTTATTCAACATTGTAATGTTTTCATGCACATTTTAAATTTGACCAGTTACAGTTACTATGCAATCTTAGCCTAGTCAGTCATATTTCTGCAAAGAATCATAAAATATATGTAACATTAAAAAAAATATAATATTTGCTTAAAAAACAACCTTACAAGATGCTTGCATCAGACAGTAAAGGTTTCCAAAGACAACTTCTCTCAGCATAATGATTAATCTGGCCCATTAAAAATGTAATCAAAACAATTTTAATTATTCCAATTCATTTTAAGTTTTACAATATTTTACCATACATGTAGAAAAAACACAATTTAAACATGTAAATAAAATATGTTCTGCATTAAGATAAATGGACACTGTACTCAAATTACTGACATTCATATGAAAGAGCAGTTGTATTTAAACATTTATGCATTTTAGGACTGGAAATATTAAACAAGACTTTAATTTAAACTAATATATCAGTATCAGTTCTTATATTCCTATGTTTATAGGTAGCTCCTACTAATGCCCAATAGGCATTTGTCAGGTGTCTCTTTTTAACCAATTAGCATTAACAGGAAGCTTTTGGTAAATTTTTTCATTAAAATAAAAACAATTTAAAAGAAAATATACTCAACAGCATGTAAGCACTTTTTTAAGTCAAAGTTGTTTATGTTGATTTTGATGCTAATAGAAATATCTGTGTTCAGCTAGATCCTTGGGATAAAATCTCACCAGCTTTACTAAAACACAGTGATACGCCTCACAAGCATAAAAACAAACATCAATACTCAGTATAGGAATATCCAGTTTGAAAAACAAGCAAAGCAAACTGATTTTTGCCTAGTTTCCATTGAGGTGGTAAAGTTTGGAAACTGGTGATCAAAAACATGTATCTTCATTATAGGCTAAGAACAAAAAGAAGCAAGGTCTCCAGCACTTAGAAAAGTTTATTGGCACAGTTTATAGCGACGTTTCGGGGTCACAGCCCCTTATTCATGCTTGAGGATCATGCATGAACAAGGGGCTGTGACCCCAAAACGTCGCTATAAACTGTGCCAATAAACTTTTCTAAGTGCTGGAGACCTTGCTTCTTTTTGTTCATACGTTTCAGGACTTGGCAGCGTCCTGAGGTCTACCGTGCACTTGTCCTACGGTGGTGTGCTGTTCCCATTGTTTCAAGTTGCCATTAAAGGCTAAGGAGACTTTTTATGTTTCGAAACTTTACCACCTCAATGGAAACTAGACCTTAGTTGGATTCTAATGGGTTGGGTGTTTTACCCAGAAATACCCCTGCAGCTTCCACTGTCAGAGCAAATGTCTCAGTTTCCAGGGACTGTCCTAGCTTATAGGGACACTGAACCCAAATGTTTTCTTTCATGATTCAGATAGAGTTTGCAATTTTAAGATACTTTCTAATTTACTCCTATTATCAATGTTTCTTTGTTCTCTTGCTATCTTTATTTGAAAAAGAAGGCATCTAAGCGTTTTTCTTTGTTGAGAACTCTGGACAGCAGTTTTTGATTGGTGGATGAATTTATTCACCAATCAGCAAGGACAACCTAGGTTGTTCACCACAAATGGGCCGGCATCTAAACTTACATTCTTGCATTTCAAATAAAGATACCAAGAGAATAAAGAAAATTTTATAGTAGGAGTAAAATAGAAAGTTGCTTAAAATTGCATGCTCTATCTGAATCACGAAAGAAAAAATTTGGGTTCAGTGTCCCTTTAACTTCACCCACAATACAGCTCTACTGTTGTTTACACCCATGCTATAGCTGTGGTCTCACTCATCATAGCCACTTCCACAAAGCACTGTTGGGCCATGTCCCCTCCCTGTACCGATAAGCCTCTGATAAATGGTGGGAGGTATGTGTTACTTACCGGTCACTACCAATTAACCTTATTTGTGAGAAAAGGGAAGGTAGAATTTTTTTTTTTTAAATGTTCTTCACATTTTTTAAGTTTTTTAAAAAGAAAAATTATTGATGTATTCCACTTAATATTGCCCCCCCATAAATAGTTAATTTATGTAGTAAAAAAAATGCAATATTCTTTCATTATTTATTTTGCTTGTTATTTCAGTAATTTAGCTCTAAAATATATTTCCTTTTCACTTCCCCTAGAAAGGCTGGTGTGTATCCTGCAGGATTAAGAGCTCTGCCACTATAACATGATGCACAGTGATTGCTTGATCAGTGCAGCAGCTCATTTATATATGTCCATAATTATCCACTGCAAAGGATATATTATTATTATTATTGTATAGTGCTGCAAAATACCATAACACTTGGTATAAAGGTATGGGTATACAATAAAAAAGATTTGTAGTAAAAAACAAATACATAACAGACAAAACAAAACAAGTTAGTACAGGTAGAGGAAAGCCTTGCTCCAAAGAGCTTATAGTCTACAGGGGGAGGGTACAGAGACATAAGATTTGGGCTTGTCACGTGGATTGTTGTTGCAACATCGAGTCGAGGCAGATCAAGATTTATTTTGGCTAAGAGATGGCAAGCTAGGAGAGGACAGGAGGTGTGCATGAAAAGTCTTGGAGGTTAGAGAGGGAAGTAGAAATAATAACAGTGGAGATCTGCAAGTCAGAGGTTGATAGAAGAGGACAGGTTGGGGAGTATTTGAAGACTAACGAGGAAATATAGCTGGGATTGAGGTTGCAGAGTGCTTTGTAAGTTAGGATTAATATTTTGAATTGTATTCTACAGTGTATGGGGAGCCAGAGTATGGGGCTGACAGAGCTGGGCAGCTGATTTAGATTGGCTACTTTGGTGGACGAGTCTAGCTGAAGCATTCATGATAGATTGGAGGAAGGAGAAGTGGTATATGGGAAAGCCATTTAGTAGTAGGTTGCAGTATGTGACAAAATGACTGAATAAATTAGTATTTTTGTAGTTTTTTGAGTAAGGAAATGGGGAACTCTGGAAATGTTGCGTAGGTGTGCACAGCTGTATTTGGTAAGTGCTTGTATATTTGGAATGAATGTGAGTTCAGAGTCAAGTATAACACCAAGATAGAGGACCTGACATGAGGTGTTGAGAATAGATTTTTCTACACTAAGAAAAAGTGTAGGGTGTTTAGGAGAGGGGCGATAAGAAGCAGCTCCAATTTAGACAAAGTGGAGTTAGTGTAAAGACATCCAAGAGGATATTGCAGATAGACAGTTGGTAATCTGGTTGAGTAAAGAGTGAGAGATATCAGAAGAGGAAAGACAGATTAGGGTATTGTCAGCATAAGTGGTACTGGTGCCCAAAGGACGATATACGTTTACCAATGGAGGATATATAGAAAAGATAGGAACTGAACCATGAGAGGGTTGTTTCTCAGATGACAAAAGAAGGTAGACCACCAGTGGTGAGAGACTGGTTAAAAAGATGAGTAGTAAGGCCAGGGATTAAAGAATCAGAGAGTGGGAAGAAGTCAAGAAAAAATTATGTTGGGTGGGAGAGAATTTTTTTCTAATTGTGCCAATTTGATTTTTGAAGCGATCAGCGATAAACAGAGTAAAGGGTTGGAGGAACAGGTGGACAGAGTAGAGTTAAAAGTTACCAACAGCTTTCTGAGGGTGGATGAATGAGTTGGCACAAGGGAGGAGAAATACAGTTGTATGGTCAGGTTGAGGGCAGAGTTGTATAATCTGAGGATTAATTAGATAAGATAAATGCACTCAAACAGCCTTTCACAGGGTATGTCCATGAGATGCAAAAAAAAAATACAAATTTAAGAGACAACATAAGTGTTTTTTTAAACATTTATTTTGTATACAGATCTGTTTGCAATGCAGTTCTTAATAGCCTATATATATTTTACACAAACGTATTTGTATATATAAACCTTTATGTCCCTTTTAATGATAAACATTTTCAGCAACCTGTAGTTCCACTCAAAGACATTTCCTAGAGTAAACAACTTGCTTTTATTTTTTACTGTAAATAGTATCTATAAGCAGAAAATACACCACAACTAATTGATTTGCTTTGCAGATTTCCAGAGAGTGCGAAATTGCAAGGGTATCAGTAAAAGAGTAAAAAAATAACTTAGTAGAAAAGTCAGCAATGTTGTGAAACCATGCACAATCTTTAATGCAACTTGCCAAAAATGAAGAAAGCATACTAAATATTATTATAACCTACCATATCATTCATTTAATCCAGAGAAACTATTTTATTCATGCATTATTTAAGCCAGACTGTGGGGGAAGCGTATAATGAATTACATAGCCCAACAAGAATTAAAAATGAAGACAGACAACAATGTACTAAATACTTAGAACATCCAATTAGTTAGGAATCAGTACATTCTATCACATCTGTCACATACTACGCTGCCGGTCAAATTAGTTTACAATGTCCCTTTAGCAGTTTGAAATGAAAACAAAACATCTTTACCTAGTATATAATTATCTTTATACTACAGTGGATAGTTTCATTTCCATTTTGGGAAAAATATTTAAAATGTTTAACTATACATAGTAAAAAACTATATTTTTATTGTTTATTGAGCACCTTTTTCCTGTAATTTCACTCTGAAAATTCTTAGAACTGCAAGTAAACACTGCAGATTTTACAAACCTAACTGCTACATATATCTACCTAATTGGTCTCAGCTGACATAAGATACTGCAAAACAATGAAGATTTTACTAGCAAAATGAAGGTGGCAAATCTTGTCTACTCCAGTTCTGATTACCTCTTCCATATCAGATATGATATTAGATATTAGATTAGAAGACAACAAAAAAGACTTGCATAAGTCACATTAATAAATGAGTAAGAGAAGCAAATTAGCTTGAGTTGTTCATAAGATACCATATATATAAATGGAATATTTTTTTTTAATGATTTCCCCAAAAGCCTGTTTTTAAAAGAAATAAAATGTTCTCAAAATCACATTAACAAAAATGATCCAATAATACAGCGGCCGATTGCCAGCGAATCTGCAGGGTGCGGCATTTCACCAGCAGTTTACAAGAACTGCTGGTGCAATGATAAATGCCGACATCGTATCATGTCCGTCTTCACTATCATAAATAGACCCCTTTGGGTCTGATTTATAATGGTCAAATGGGGCCAAATACCCGTTTCCGCGCGAGCCTTCAGGCTTGCCAGAAACAGGAGTTAAGAAGCAGTGGTCTTAAGACCCAATCTCATATGATCGTGTTGATTGACACCCCCTGCTAGCGGCAGATTGGCTGCAAATCTGCAGTGGGCAGCATTGCACAGTAGAATGGCATAATCAATATATGCATAATAAATAAACAATACAAAAGCCCTTAGTTTGAATTTCACAAGCGGATTTTTTTTTTCTGACAAATCAGTCAAACCCACAATGCATATATATATAAAATCCAGAAAAAAGGCAGGCACTCTCCGTTTAAACCCACAATATTTAACAAGTGACGCTTCGGGGTTTCACCCCCATCTTCAGACCTACATACAGTGTGCACAAATCATTTCAATACTTATACCTCTATCCCATACCATTTGCATAAACAATCAATAATACAATTATTACATTTACTACACCTCGTGTTCTCCCGGCCAACAGCGGTGGGTACCCGGCGCTCCAATTACGTCATCCAGAAAGAGACGCCGCACGTTGTTAGGTTACACCACCGGAAGCCACCAACCACCTACCATTGCCAACCCTAGCGTGTCTACGTCATTACAGACGTCGCTGTGAATTGGGCGTCTGTAAATAGTGATCGCATATTCATTCGGTGATCCTGTACAAATATAACATAACAAGAAATTCCAATTAAAAACATCATGCAGCATGAAACAGATCAAAACTAATTAATTACTTGTTCTACTCTACTCACAGGATATTATATTGGCCAAACTTATATTCAAATAGGTACAACATCCGATTGTATTACTTCTTATTTACAGGGGCTCCTATGTATTATAACATCCCATTATATATTACATAATTTCAGGGCCTCTTACCACCAGATATTATTGCAACATGTGTTGAATTGGAGGGGGATTCTAAAAGCATCAATTCAGTACTATTCAGAGACTCTTAAGTAAATACATAAAATAAACACATAGGTAAAGCTGAAAATTAAAGCTGAAAATTAAACAAATAGGTAAATATTACTCTGTATGCTGTTTCACTATTCATATCATAAATTCATTGTTAAATTTGAAAAATGAATAAACACATAGGTAAAAGTATAAGCACATAGGTAAATCCAAACCATTAGATAAACTTATTGTTAGATCTAACCCATAGCCTCATTTGAAGGATGCTTAAAAGAAGCATTGCCTGTCCAGCTTCACATTTAAGCCTTTCAGTGTAAGGGTATTTAGTTCATATGTCCATCTTGATTCCCTCTGAAGTGAGATCCTGTCCCTGTCACCCCCTCTCCTGGGGACCGGGACATGATCTATCAGTATGTACCGGAGGTCAGAGACATTTTGCCCACTTTCTAAGAAGTGGCGAGCCACAGGTTGGTCAGATTGCTGATTCTTTATAGCCGCCCGAATTGAGCTTTTATGGTTGGCCATCCGTATTCGCAGGTTATCTCCTGTTTTGCCCACATAGAACAAACTACACGGACAATGTAGTAAATAGACTACATGGCTCGTGGTACATGTCATCCTGTACTTATGCATATATCTCTTTCAGCTTCTAGGGTGATGGAAGAACTGACCTGTAATTAATCCATTACAAGTGGTGCACCCACTGCATTTAAAGCACCTGAGCTTAGCTTCTTCCAACCACGTTCTTGTAGAATAGCAGTGTACTGGGTCTGTGAGCTGTAAGATATCCTTAAGAGATTTACCCCGCCGATATCCGATCCTCGGTTTGCCCATTCCTTTGAATGGGAGGGCATCCTCCATACTCAATATCTTCCAGTTCTCCTTCAGGATATCATTTAGGCCATTCTTATCTGCCGCATATGTAGTGACCAACGTCATTTTCTCCTGTTCTAATCCAGAGTCCTCTTGTACTCTTCCCCTTTCATTTGAATTTAACTCTGTGATGTGCTGTTCCAGTAATCGATTGCGATAACCCCTCCTCAGGAAGCGCTCCTTGATCTCATCAGTCTGTTTTCTAGCCCGATCCCCATCTGTGTTGTTCCTCTTAACTCTTACGAACTGGGATTTAGGTAATGCCCTCTTGAGTGCTGGAGGGTGACAACTAGTTGCCTCAAGAAGGGAGTTTCTATCCGTAGTCTTGCGAAACAGGGATGTGCCCAGTCTTCCATTTTCTTTAAAGATCCTCAGGTCTAGGAATTATATCTCTTCCTGGCTCTGATTCATCTTAAATTTAAGCGTACTGTGTTCTGTATTTAGTTCACTGAACCAGGTGAGCAAATCTTCCTCCGGACCAGATTATTATCAAGTCATCTATGATTCTCTTAAAATATACAATTTCTTCCCTCTTGAAACATTCTGTGCCATTACGTTCGAATTCTGCCATAAAGAGGTTCGCGTAAGATGGGGCCACATTGGACCCCATCGCTGTTCCCATCAACTGCTGATAATATTATCGCTCAAACCTCAAGTAGTTTTTCTTCAGGCAAGTGTCTAAGAGATCTAGAATGAACTCTACTGGTGGTCCCACATAGGGCAACTCAATAGTTGTTTCCTTATTGCTGATAGACCCTCATTGTGAGGTATCACCGTATAAAGGCTAGTGACATCCAGGGTCACTAGCCATTCCCCTCCTTTTAGTGGGACTCCCATCAGTTAGCTGATGACATCATTAGAATCTTTTATATAGGTCTTCATATTCTGTACATGTGGTTGCAGTATGCTATCTACATAGATAGCCAAAGGTTGCAGTAGTGAGTCAACAGCTGAAACTATTGGCCTACCTGGTGGCCTCTCCATGCTTTTATGCACTTTAGGGAGCATGTAAAAAATTGGTGTTTTCGGGTAGTCCTTTGTTAAGTAATTCACAGTGTCTTGTGTGATAAGGTCATCTTCAAGGGCTTCCTTAAGATATTCATCAATTTCTTACTTAAACCTGGTGGTTGGATCCCTTGGCAGTTTGGAGTATACCCCTCCATCACTTAACTGTGTAAGGATTTCCTCCCTGTAGTAAGTGTAGTCTAGCAACACTATTGCCCCTCCTTTATCAGCTCTCCTAATCACAATCGTTTTATCCTTTGTTAAAGCTCTCATAGATTCTCTTTCTTCCTTGGTCAGGTTAAATCTTACCTTTTGCTGTTGGTTCTTTATAGATTCCTGCATTCCCTTTTCAAGTACTCTGCAAAAGGCTTGAATGTTAGGGTTATTGGTCTTGGGATCAAAAGTACTCTTTTTCTTAAAGCCCACCAGTTGATCTGCCTTACTTGGACTAAAATATTCTTTCAATCTTAACATTCTTTGAAACCTCTGTATGTCCACATGTAAGTCAAAATAATCTGATAATCCTGTTGGCACAAAAGATAGTCCTTTCTTTAGTAATGTCATGTCAACCTCTGACAGTGTCCTCTGACTTAGGTTGATGACTAAATGATCCTCCTCTAGCGTCTTTGGCGTGGTGGTCTTCCCCTTATGTTGCCCTCTCCTTGGGTGGGGGTGTCCCCTCCGGCATTTTTTGATCTAGTGACAACCCCTTCTTGGTATTGTACTCCACTCTGGGTCCTCCTCTCTGTTGTATTGTCAGAGTCAGTTCCTGAGCCTGAGCTGTCCACCGTCATTAGATTAGCCGGTCTCCTTGCCCTAAACCTTCTTGGTCGGTATTCTCGTATGAGTTTTCGTTCCTCAGGTTTCAAAGTCCACTTATATACCTTCCTTTCACAGTAATCCTCTTGTACTGCCTCAAATTTTCTATTTTTAAAGGCCGCCAGTTCCTTCTGGTATTGATTCAATTGTACCTGTAATTTATCAGTCCAGTCTTCCTCTCCTCTCTGCGTTAATACTTCTTCATTCTCTGTGGTGTAGCTCTCTATTTCTATTTTCAGCTGTGAAATGAGGATCCTTACCTCCTGTATTACTAATAGTATAAGATCCAGTGCACATTTATTTAAAATGTTGCACCATCTTTCACAGAAATTGGGATTATTCCTCCCCAATGTTGGTACATTTTTTATTCTAAAACCTCTGGGTATAAACCCTTTATGATAGTATTCTGAGAGATACTGGCCATGTAACTCCAAGTCCTTTTCTCTTTTATTGAGTTTTAGTAAGTGAGATATAATGTGTTTTACCGATCTTTCTGCTGGGCCTCTGGTCAGTGTGTCAAATAAGATTTCCTGAGCATCTTCCTCTGTGTATTGAAACACTTTAGCTCCTAGAATAGCCCAACTGTTTTTACTCCTTCGGTATCTGCCTGTACCGGTTGTGACATACTGCAGAAAAATGGTACTGAATAGTATATCAGTATAATATACTGTCTCTTTTCTTTTGGGTGCTAAAAAACAATCCTTTACATACAGTTCCTTATAGTATAGCACTGTCAATTCTTGTCCGGGGTGCACAGCATACAGGTTTAAATAATCCAGAAAAAAGGCAGGCACTCTCCGTTTAAACCCACAATATTTTACTGTGTAACAAGTGACGTTTCAGGGTTTCACCCCCGTCTTCAGACCTACATACAGTGTGCACAAATCATTTCAATACTTATACCTCTATCCCATACCATTTGCATAAACAATTAATCAATAATACAATTATTACATTTACTACACCTCGTGTTCTCCCGGCCAACAGCGGTGTGTACCCGGCGCTCCAATTACGTCATCCAGAAAGAGACGCCACACGTTGTTAGGTTACAACACCGGAAGCCGCCAACCACCTACCATTGCCAACCCTATCGTGTCTACGTCATTACAGACGTCGCTGTGAATTGGGCGTCTGTAAATAGTGATCGCATATTTATTCGGTGATCCTGTACAAATATAACATAACAAGAAATTCCAATTAAAAACATCATGCAGCATGAAACAGACCATAAACTCATTAATTACTTGTTCTACTCTACTCACAGGATATTATATTGGCCAAACTTATATTCAAATAGGTACAACATCCGATTGTATTACTTCTTATTTACAGGGGCTCCTATGTATTATAACATCCCATTATATATTACATAATTTCAGGGCCTCTTACCACCAGATATTATTGCAACATGTGTTGAATTAGAGGGGTATACTAAAAGCATCAATTCAGTACTATTCAGAGACTCTTAAGTAAATACATAAAATAAACACATAGGTAAAGCTGAAAATAATAAGTTTATCTAATGGTTTGGATTTACCTATGTGCTTATACTTTTACCTATGTGTTTATTCATTTTTCAAATTTAACAATGAATTTATGATATGAATAGTGAAACAGCATACAGAGTAATATTTACCTATGTGTTTAATTTTCAGCTTTAATTTTCAGCTTTACCTATGTGTTTATTTTATGTATTTACTTAAGAGTCTCTGAATAGTACTGAATTGATGCTTTTAGTATCCCCCTCTAATTCATATGTTGCAATAATATCACATGTTGCAATAATATCTGGTGGTAAGAGGCCCTGAAATTATGTAATATATAATGGGATGTTATAATACATAGGAGCCCCTGTAAATAAGAAGTAATACAATCGGATGTTGTACCTATTTGAATATAAGTTAGGCCAATATAATATCCTGTGAGTAGAGTAGAACAAGTAATTAATGAGTTTATGATCTGTTTCATGCTGCATGATGTTTTTAATTGGAATTTCTTGTTATGTTATATTTGTACAGGATCACCGAATGAATATGCGATCACTATTTACAGACGCCCTAGTTACAGGCGACGTCTGTAATGACGTAGACACGCTAGGGTTGGCAATGGTAGGTGGTTGGCGGCTTCCGGTGGTGTAACCTTACAACATGCGGCGTCTCTTTCTGGATGACGTAATTGGAGCGCTGGGTACACATCGCTGTTGGCCGGGAGAACACGAGGTGTAATAAATGTAATAATTGTATTATTGATTAATTGTTTATGCAAATGGTATGGGATAGAGGTATAAGTATTGAAATGATTTGTGCACACTGTATGTAGGTCTGAAGACGGGGGTGAAACCCCGAAACGTCACTTGTTACACAGTAAAATATTGTGGGTTTAAACGGAGAGTGCCTGCCTTTTTTCTGGATTATTTAAACCTGTATGCTGTGCACCCCGGACAAGAATTGAGAGTGCTATACTATAAGGAACTGTATGTAAAGGATTGTTTTTTAGCACCCAAAAGAAAAGAGACAGTGGCCTCTAGTTATCAACCCGCCCAATAAGCCCGCCTAAGCTCGCCTACCATCGCTGCCGCGGACCTGAAAAATCTCGCCAAAGTTATCAATAAATCTGTCAAAAAGCCGCGCACCAAGTACGGGGCGATGAGCAGCGGACTGTGATAGTTATCACTCATCCGATCTCGATTCTCTTCGGCTTCCAATCAGCCAATCAGATTGAAGTTCAATCCGATTGGCTGATCCAATCAGCCAATCAGATTGAGCTCGCATTCTATTGGCTGTTCCGATCAGCCAATAGAATGCGAGCTCATTCTGATTGGCTGATTGGATCAGCCAATCAGATTTTTCCTACCTTAATTCCAATTGGCTGATATAATCCTACCAGTCAATTGGAATTCGAGGGATGCCATCTTGGATGACGTCACTTAAAGGAGCCGTCATTCGTCTTCAGTCGTCGGTGGAAGAAGATGGCTCCACGTAGGCTCGTCTGAAGATGGCTCCGCTCCGCTCCGGATGGATGAAGATTGAAGACGCCGCCTGGATGATGACTTCAATTGGATGGAAGACTTCTTCAGCGCCCCTTGGATGATGACTTCTGCCGCTCCGGATCTCCTCTTCCGTTCCATCGGTGGTCGGCTGGCTGAAGACGGCTAAAGGTAGGATAATCTTCAGGGGGGTAGTGTTAGGTTTATTTAAGGGGGGTTTGGGTTAGAGTTGGGGTATGTGGGTGGTGGGTTTTAATGTTGGGGGGTTGTATTTTTATTTTACAGGCAAAAGAGCTGTTTTCTTTGGGGCATGCCCCGCAAAAGACCCTTTTAAGGGCTGGTAAGGTAATTGAGCTGGTAACTTTTTAATGTAGAATAGGGTAGGGAATTTTTTTATTTTGGGGGGATTTGTTATTTTATTAGGGGGCTTAGATTAGGTGTAAGTAGCTTAAATTTGTTGTAATATTTTTGAAATGTTTGTAACTTATTTTTTTTATTTTTTGCAACTTAGCTTTTTTTATTTTTCGTACTTTAGTTAGTTTATTTAATTGTATTTAATTGTAGTTATTTGTAGGTAATTTATTTAATTAATTTAATGATAGTGTAGTGTTAGGTTTAATTGTAACTTAGGTTAGGATTTATTTTACAGGTAATTTTGTATTTATTTTTAGCTAGGTAGTTATTAAATAGTTAATAACTATTTAATAACTATTCTACCTAGTTAAAATAAATACAAAGTTACCTGTAAAATAAATATAAATCCTAAAATAGCTACAATGTAATTATTATTTATATTGTAGCTATATTAGGGTTTATTTTAAAGGTAAGTAGGTTTAGTTTTAAATAGGAATAATTTAGTTAATAAGAGTTATAATATTTAGATTTATTTAATTAATATTTAAGTAAGGGGGGTGTTAGGGTTAGGGTTAGACTTAGGTTTAGGGGTTAATCATTTTATTATAATTGCGGCGGTATAGGGGGGGCAGGATAGGGGTTAATACATTTATTATAGGTGGCGACGGTGTAGGGGGGCAGATTAGGGCTTAATAAGTTTAATATAGGTGGCGGCGGGGTCCAGGAGCGGTTTAGGGGTTAAACAATTTATTTAGTTGTGGCGGGGTCCGGGATCGGCAGGATAGGGGTTAATAAATTTATTATAGTTGCGGCGGTGTAGGGGGGGGCAGGATAGGGGTTAATAGGAATTATGTAGGTGGCGGTGGGCTCCGGGAGTGGCGGTTTAGGGGTTAATACATTTATTATAGTTGCGGCGGTGTCCGGGAGCGGTGGTTTAGGGGTTAATAATTTTATTTAGTTGCGGCGGTGTAGGGGGGAACAGATTAGGGGTTAATATGTATAATGTAGCTTGCGGTGGGCTCCGGGAGCGGCAGTTTAGGGGGTAATACATTTATTTACTTGCGGCGGTGTAGGGGGGGACAGATTAGGGGTGTTTAGACTCGGGGTACATGTTAGGGTGTTAGGTGCAGACATCTCCCATAGGAATCAATGGGATGTCGGGCAGCAGCGAACATGAACTTTCGCTATGGTCAGACTCCCATTGATTCCTATGGGATCCGCCGCCTCCAGGGCGGCGGTGTGAAAACCAGGTACGCTGGGCCAGAAAAGTGCCGAGCGTACCTGCTAGTTTTTTGATAACTAGCAAAAGTAGTCAGATTGTGCCGAACTTGTGTGCGGAACATCTGGAGTGACGTAAGAATCGATCTGTGTCGGACTGAGTCCGGCGGATCGAAGCTTAAGTCACAAAATTCTACTTTTGCCGGTGTAAAGGGCTTGATAACTAAGGCGAATCAGCCTCGCCACAAATACGCTGCGGAATTCCAGCGTATTTGAGGTTGACGGCTTGATAACTAGGGGCCAGTATATTATACTGATATACTATTCAGTACCATTTTTCTGCAGTATGTCACAACCGGTACAGGCAGATACAGAAGGAGTAAACAGTGGGGCTATTCTAGGAGCTAAAGTGTTTCAATACACAGAGGAAGATGCTCAGGAAATCTTATTTGACACACTGACCACAGGCCCAGCAGAGAGACCGGTAGAACACATTATATCTCACTTACTAAAACTCAAGAAAAGAGAAAAGGACTTGGAGCTACATGGCCAGTATCTCTCAGAATACTATCGTAAAGGGTTTATACCCAGAGGTTTTAGAATAAAAAATGTACCAACATTGGGGAGGAATAATCCCAATTTCTTTGAAAGATGGTGCAACATTTTAAATAAATGTGCACTGGATCTTATACAATTAGTAATACAGGAGGTAAGGAGCCTCATTTCACAGCTGAAAATAGAAATAGAGACCTACACCACAGAGAATGAAGAAGTATTAACGCAGAGAGGAGAGGAAGACTGGACTGATAAATTACAGGTACAATTGAATCAATACCAGAAGGAACTGACAGCCTTTAAAAATAGAAAATTTGAGGCAGTACAAGAGGATTACCATGAAAGGAAGGTATATAAGTGGACTTTGAAACCTGAGGAATGACAACGCATACGAGCATACCGACCAAGAAGGTTTAGGGCAAGGAGACCGGCTAATCTAATGACGGTGGACAGCTCAGGCTCAGGAACTGACTCTGACAATACAACAGAGAGGAGGACCCAGAGTGGAGTACAATACCAAGAAGGGGTTGTCACTAGATCAAAAAACGCCGAAGGGGATGCCCCCACCCGAGGAGGGGGCAACATAAGGGGAAGACCACCACGCCAAAGACGCTAGAGGAGGATAATATAGTCATCAACCTAAGTCAGAGGACACTGTCAGAGGTTGACATGACATTACTACTGTAAAGAAAGGACTATCTTTTGTGCCAACAGGATTATCAGATTATTTTGACTTACATGTGGACATACAGAGGTTTCAAAGAATGTTAAGATTGAAAGAATATTTTGGTCCAAGTAAGGCAGATCAACTGGTGGGCTTTAAGAAAAAGAGTACTTTTGATCCCAAGAGCAATAACCCTAACATTCAAACCTTTTGCAGAGTACTTGAAAAGGAAATGCAGGAATCTATAAAGAACCAACAGCAAAAGGTAAGATTTAACCTGACCAAGGAAGAAAGAGAATCTATGAGAGCTTTAACAAAGGATAAAACGATTGTGATTAGGAGAGCTGATAAAGGAGGGGCAATAGTGTTGCTAGACTACACTTACTATAGGGAGGAAATCCTTACACAGTTAAGTGATGGAGGGGTATACTCCAAACTGCCAAGGGATCCAACCACCAGGTTTAAGAAAGAAATTGATGAATATCTTAAGGAAGCCCTTGAAGATGACCTTATCACACAAGACACTGTGAATTACTTAACAAAGGACTACCCGAAAACACCAATTTTTTACACACTCCCTAAAGTGCATAAAAGCATGGAGAGGCCACCAGGTAGGCCGATAGTTTCAGCTGTTGACTCACTACTGCAACCTTTGGCTATCTATATAGATAGCATACTGCAACCACATGTACAGAATATGAAGACCTATATAAAAGATTCTAATGATGTCATCAGCTCACTGACGGGAGTCCCACTAAAAGGAGCAGAATGGCTAGTGACCCTGGATGTCACTAGCCTTTATACAGTGATACCTCACAATGAGGGTCTATCAGCAATAAGGAAACAACTATTGAGCTGCCACTATGTGGGACCACCAGTAGAGTTCATTCTAGATCTCTTAGACACTTGCCTGAAGAAAAAGTACTTCAGGTTTGAGCGACAATATTATCAGCAGTTGATGGGAACAGCGATGGGGTCCAATGTGGCCCCATCTTACGCGAACCTCTTTATGGCATAATTCGAAAGTAATGGCATAGAATGTTTCAAGAGGGAAGAAATTGTATATTTTAAGAGATTCATAGATGACCTGATAATAATCTGGTCTGGAGGAGAGGAAGATTTGCTCACCTGGTTCAATGAACTAAATACAGAACACAGTACGCTTAAATTTAAGATGAATCGGAGCCAGGAAGAGATATAATTCCTAGACCTGAGGATCTTTAAAGAAAATGGAAGACTGGTGCACAACCCTGTTCCACAAGACTATGGATAGAAACTCCCTTCTTGAGGCAACTAGTTGTCACCCTCCAGCACTCAAGAGGGCATTATCTAAATCCCAGTTCGTAAGAGTTAAGAGGAACAACACAGATGTGGATCGGGCTAGAAAACAGACTGATGAGATCAAGGAGCGCTTCCTGAGGAGGGGTTATCGCAATCGATTATTGGAACAGCACATCACAGAGGTAAATTCAAACGAAAGGGGAAGAGTAAGAGAGGACTCTGGATTAGAACAGGAGAAAATGACGTTGGTCACTACATATGCGACAGATAAGAATGGCCTAAATGCTATCCTGAAGGAGAACTGGAAGATATTGAGTATGGAGGATGCCCTCCCATTCAAAGGAATGGGCAAACCGAGGATCGGATATCGGCGGGGTAAATCTCTTAAGGATATCTTACAGCTCATAGACCCAGTACACTGCTATTCTATAAGAACGTGGTTGGAAGAAGCTAAGCCCGGGTGCTTTAAATGCAGTGGGTGCCCCACTTGTAATGGATTAATTACAGGTCAGTTCTTCCATCACCCTAGAAGCTGAAAGAGATATATGCATAAGTACAGGATGACATGTACCACGAGCCATGTAGTCTATTTACTACATTGTCCGTGTAGTTTGTTCTATGTCGGCAAAACAGGAGATAACCTGCGAATACGGATGGCCAATCATAAAAGCTCAATTCGGGCGGCTATAAAGAATCAGCAATCTGACCAACCTGTGGCTCGCCACTTCTTAGAAAGTGGGCACAATGTCTCTGACCTCCGGTACACACTGATAGATCATGTCCCGGTCCCCAGGAGAGGGGGTGACAGGGACAGGATCTTACTTCAGAGGGAATCAAGATGGACATATGAACTAAATACCCTTACACGGAAAGGCTTAAATGTGAAGCTGGACTGGCAATGCTTCTTTTAAGCATCCTTCAAATAAGGCTATGGGTTAGATCTAACAATAAGTTTATCTAATGGTTTGGATTTACCTATGTGCTTATACTTTTAACTATGTGTTTATTAATTTTTCAAATTTAACAATGAATTTATGATATGAATAGTGAAACAGCATACAGAGTAATATTTACCTATGTGTTTAATTTTTAGCTTTAATTTTCAGCTTTACCTATGTGTTTATTTTATGTATTTACTTAAGAGTCTCTGAATAGTACTGAATTGATGCTTTTAGTATCCCCCTCTAATTCAACACATGTTGCAATAATATCTGGTGGTAAGAGGCCCTGAAATGATGTAATATATAATGGGATGTTATAATACATAGGCGCCCCTGTAAATAAGAAGTAATACAATCGGATGTTGTACCTATTTGAATATAAGTTTGGCCAATATAATATCCTGTGAGTAGAGTAGAACAAGTAATTCATGAGTTTATGATCTGTTTCATGCTGCATGATGTTTTTAATTGGAATTTCTTGTTATGTTATATTTGTACAGGATCACCGAATGAATATGCGATCACTATTTACAGACGCCCTAGTTACAGGCGACGTCTGTAATGACGTAGACACGCTAGGGTTGGCAATGGTAGGTGGTTGGCGGCTTCCGGTGGTGTAACCTAACAACATGCGGCGTCTCTTTCTGGATGACGTAATTGGAGCGCCGGGTACTCACCGCTGTTGGCCGGGAGAACACGAGGTGTAGAAAATGTAATAATTGTATTATTGATTAATTGTTTATGCAAATGGTATGGGATAGAGGTATAAGTATTGAAATGATTTGTGCACACTGTATGTAGGTCTGAAGACGGGGGTGAAACCCTGAAACGTCACTTGTTACACAGTAAAATATTGTGGGTTTAAACGGAGAGTGCCTGCCTTTTTTCTGGATTATTTAAACCTGTATGCTGTGCACCCCGGACAAGAATTGAGAGTGCTATACTATAAGGAACTGTATATATATATATATATATATATATATATATATATATATATATATATATATATATATATAGATATATATATATTTATATTTATATATATATACACATACATACTGTACATTTTGCACATGCTCAGTAGGACCGGGTGCCTCAGAAGGTGTGCATATTTAGATACAGTAAAGGATAGGAATTGGAAATTTGTTTAAAATTGTGTGCTTTATCTGAATCATAAAAGTTTAATTTTGACTTTAGTGGTCCTTTAAAAAGCCATCATTAATACTATTATGCCCATCATATAACAGGGGTGAAATTCCATGATATTGAAATTGGTGGTTCCACTGGGATGTTTTGATCGCACTGGGTAGAATTACTTGAAAATGTGTAAAAAGTTTTATATAACACTGCAAAACTAAAAAGTGTCACAAAACACATCAAAAATACATTATACAAAACAGTTACACTCATAATAACACCATCTAATAAAAAATATTCTTAAAAAAATATTGCACACAAAAGTTATCAAGGCTCAAACATATGATATTAGGGGGGAAAAAGACAAATGACTTTAACATAGAGATACATACATATACATGTCTAAAGATGCATATGTATACATTTTTATTTATATATATATACACTATATATGTTCATTGGAGCCCTTTGCTGTCAAGTAGATGAAAACATGAAAAAGTATATTTATGCAATATACACATTTAATAAAGTGTTAATGGGGCATATTTATCAAGCTCCGTACGGAGCTTGATGCCCCGTGTTTCCGTCGAGCCTGAAGTTATGAAGCAGCGATCTAAAGACCGCTGCTCCATAACCTGTCCGCCTGTTATGACAGAAATCACCAGAAATCAACCCAATCGAATACGATCGGGTTGATTGACACCCCCTGCAAATCTGCAGAGGGCGTCATTGCACCAGCAGTTCACAAGAACTGCTGGTGCAATGATAAATGCAGAGAGCGTATGCTGTCGGCATTTATCGATCAGATAGAAATATTTATTTTTAAATAAATAGAATATATTCTTCTATGAGAAGAACATTGGAATGTGAAATATTCATATGTTCATGTTGGGTTAGTGCATTTGAGAATATACATTTGAGTAAGTGTGCGAGTGTGGTGGCTTTTTTGCTCCATTGACTTCTTTGGGGGAATAGTTTATCACGCGTGCGATATTATAACTTCAGCTTTTTGCGTGCATCGTGTTAATAAC
Organism: Bombina bombina; assembly: GCF_027579735.1. Lineage (NCBI taxonomy): Eukaryota > Metazoa > Chordata > Amphibia > Anura > Bombinatoridae > Bombina > Bombina bombina. The sequence goes on along the minus strand of NC_069505.1, from coordinate 158,740,888 downwards.
TTATTACTTTCAAATTATAATATGAGTGCCACCTGACGCACACAAAAAGCACTAAATAGCACTCCACTCATGGGGGTCGATTTATTAAGCCACGGATGCTGCATCGACGACCCATTGTTTCTGCTCAGCCAGAAACGGAAGTTAAGACTTCCGTTACTGGCTGACCACAAAGACTGATGCTCCTTAACTTTGTGGCGGACTGAAATCATACCGATACGATCGGGATGATTGACACCCCCTTCTGGCAGCCAATTGGCCGTGAGTGAGCAGGGGGCAGCATTGTACAAGCATTTCACCAGAAATGCTTGTGCAATGTTAAATGCCGACAGTGTATGCTGTCGGCATTTAGCGAGGTTGAGCGGACATAATTCGCTACAGTGAATCATGTCCACTTGACGTTTGGTAAATTTACCACATAATCTGGCCATTAATTGTAAAAATAAAGGGCTTTCCAATTTTTGTTAAAAATGATAGACTGTAGACTTAACACAGCTATTTTCTACACAGCCTTTGGAAGCACACTTTAGTCACCCATTTATAACTGATCCTAATTTGCCCTAGCAGAGAAGGAAACCTAGGTTACAATATTGGGGTACCCATTGTTTTATAGCACAACAATTTTACTCTTACTTTTTTAAACATACATCTGCATATTATTCTCGAGTTAATCTTTTCTTTGAATACAACATTCTATCTAGCAGTTTTAACATCCTTTCATATTGGGAGCATTTCTATAGCAAATTAATTATTACTGTCAGAATAGCGTTTATGCATCTTATTAATGAGAACAAAAAGTCTTCTGTTTTTTTATGCTTTAGTTTTCTCTTATTCTAGGTCAGTGATGGATAATCATGGCATCTCAGATGTTTTGAATCTACACTCGACAGTTTAGTTGAGCATTATAGTAAATGAAGTTCCAAAACATCCGGGGTGCAAAGATTATTTTCAGACCCAATAGTGGCCCTTTATTTTATCCATGTTACCCAAGTAAAATTAGAAAAACTGAAGTTTTATTGTTATTAATATAACACAGGGATATACTTTCATAAATCTAAGCTTATAAGTTGTCATATTTATTGTTAAAAAGTTGAATATGAGAACATTTGTACTGTATGAATACCAATAGGTTTGCTTGTAATGTTTGTGTTTAAAATCCTTGAAAACTTATAACATTTATAAAGGACATGAAACTTCAGAGGGTCAGAGGGATAACCGGAAACAAACAAAGTTCAGTAACCAGAGGGGCAGTAGTAGGAACCAAATGGTGAGCCAGATGGGAAGTCAAGACAATCCAAGGGTCTGGGCATATGGCAGGCAGGAGATGTCCAATAAGCAGGCTGAGGTTGGCAACAAACAAGAAATCCACAGAATAGAGCACCCAGGAAAAAATACACAGGTAAGGGGCAGGAGTCCACACACTCTATTTAAAGCTAATAGCATGAGAGCCAATGAGGAGCGCTAACCCGCTGAGTCGCACCACAAATAGTGCAACAAGGCAACAGTGGAGTGTTGCCAAGGACGTGCTCATCCAACGAGTGCTAAGAAACAGGAGGTGTGCTAAGCAATTAAACAGCATTGCTAAGGAGGCAACGAGTGCAGAGGTGCATGCTGAGAGAGCCTCTCCCTCAAGGGCCACTTCGGGGACCACCAGGCTTATGGATGAGACCAGTAAACGTCCTTAACAAGAAAGGGGGCATGTAAGTCTCTAGATGAAACCCTAGATTGCTCCATAATGGGGTATCCTTTCCAATGGACAAGAAAGAACAAATGGCAACATTTAATGTCAAAATTTTGTTTAACTTCGTACTTGGGGGAACCATCGACAACCACGGTAGAGGGACTAGGAATTCTGGAAGTAAACTAGCTTTGTGCATATGGTTTCAATAAGGAAATGAACCCGAAGAGAAGAAAACAAAGCTAGCTGATAAACCACACGATTCACTAGTCAGAGTATGCGGAATGGTCCAATAAAGCAAGGATCAAGTTTGCTGAAACTTGTTTTGAGCATAAATTCTTGCTAGCTTGCCAGATATTATCACCAACATGAAATTTTGGGGTTCATTGGCGGCAACAATCTGCAGACATCTTATATTTAAAAATTGATGCCTTAAGTATCCGTCAAATTCATCGCCAATGTTGCACTAAAGAGGTAACCCGACAGTAAAAATAGTTTTGTAGATACGATTTTAAGGACTGGTTAGCTCCGCTTGTCTATTTGTGTGAGGATGGTAATGAGATTAACACTCACAATTTGTACAAACATCTTTCCAAATTTTTAACACAAACTTGGTTCCTTTGTCGGAAACAATATCTTCAGGTAGACCATGACCTTGTATTACATGTTAAACAAAGGGGTCCATTTATTAATGTGCAAGCGGACATGATACGATGTAGCGTATCATGTCCACTGCACATCGAAAAAATGCCGACAGCACCTCAGACCGCTACTTCATAACTTCCGTACGGAGCTTAATAAATTGACCCCAAAGAGTTTTGAAAGCTCAACTGCTGATGGCAATTTCTGCAATATAATAAAATGTGCTGACATTTTTGAGAACCTATCTGCCACCACTCAGATTATAGTATTACCTTTAGAGGGCTAGATCACAAATGGCATGATCAGAATATCACGGGGCGTTAATTTGTGTGTGTATTACAAGTTTAAAGTAAACGTGTTCGCTCCAGCACAATTTAATTTAACTCTAGGGTTAGGGATAAAACAAAAGTTGCACCAAATATAACATAAATACTGTACATTAAAATGATTGACATAAATATTAAAAACAATACTTAATATTTTTGTCTTAAACCATTTATGGGTGTTTATGGGTGTTTTTTTGAAGTGTGCTTTGGGTCATTGTCCTGCTGTAAGACCCATGACCTCTGATGGAGACCCAACTTTCTGACACTGGGCCCTACATTGCACCACATAATTTTGTTTCGTCTGTCCACAGCACATTCTCCCAAAAGGATTTTGGCTTCCTCAGGTAAGTTTTGGCAAACTCCAATCTTGCTTTTTTATTTTTCTGTGTCAGCAGTGGGGTCCTCCTAGGTCTCCTATCATAGATAGTTTCTATTTTCATTCAGATGGCGACGTATAGTGCAAGCTGACACATTTGTACCCTGTGCCTAAAGGTCAGCTTGAATTTGTCTGGAAGTTGATCGAGGTTCTTTATCCACCATTCGAACATTTCTTCATTGCAATCTTTAATCAATTTATATGATTTATATGTGTGTGTGTCTTAATAATTGTTCCATATTAAAATGTTTTACTTGAAATATTTAACATTCTAAAGTTCTTCACATACAGGATTTTGTTTTGTATTTTAAAATGATATATTACACTGTTTTTAACTCCTGGTATGTCCCTTTAAAACCCTCTGTCTTTGCTGGATTTATTACACTGTTTTTAACTCTTGTGAACCAACTGTCAACTCCATTAATCTTCTCTTTCCTGTCCCCAGCATGGGCATCTCTCTATTATCAAACTTTGCTTAATGAATTAATTAATCCCCACCCAATTTCCTTTCTTGAACCTATCCCTCTGATCTTGTAGCAATTCTTAGTCTTCTCACCTGGGTGTAACTTATCTCCCTGTCTCCAATCAATTAAACTCAGCTGTCTACTGTAGCCTTATAAATTTAAGACCAGTTAGGGGAGAGCATTTGCTGGGGCCTGAGCGTTTGCAGAGTATTCCATCTCTCTAAGCTCCCATCTGTCTAAGTGACCATCTTTAAGTGGCAAGGCTGAGAATTAGACAATAATTGAACAAGATTTGAGGAAGATTTGAGGAAGATTTGAGGCAAGCTAAATATTTTCATTCAAAAAATCTTTTGCACTTAACATTCTGCTATGTTTTCAGGACTGCTTTTCCTTTTAACAGTCTCATGTCTATTCCACAAGCATGCTCACATGCTTATACCTTACCCTTCTCCACATGCAGTTTATATAGGCCCCTCTCTCGTTTTCTCACCTTACCTTAGCTCTCATGAACTATTTTCTATTTTAAAATCTATATCAACAAACTGCACCACCTCCCAGAAATACCCCCACTGCTATAAATCTCATTCTCACCTACTCTTACTTTCCATCTTGATGCTATTAGCATCAGGTGACATCTCTCCAAATCCTGGGCCCACCCTCATTCCCACCATTACCCAATCACTCACTCCTTATAGAAACCTTAATAAAAGCAACACACATAACCTAATTTCCATCCAATGCATCTCACACGCACACACTCCTTTCACCTGCACACTATGGAACTCTCGCTCTGTCTGCAACAAACTTACAGCCATTCATGACCTGTTTATATCAAATGCTTTCACCCTTTTAGCAATTACAGAAACCTGGTTATCTCCTTCTGACACTGTTTCCATTGTTGCTCTCACACATGGTGGCCTTCACTTTAGCCATACCCCTAGGCAGGTGAGAAACGTGGCAGCGGTGTTGGCATCCTGCTCTCCCCCTCCTGCACTTATCAATACCTACCTCCAATCCCATCGCTCTCCTTCTCCTCCTTTGAAGTCCACTGTATTTGTCTGTTCTCCCCTCTCTCCCTCAAAGTGGCAGTCATCTATCGCCCTCCTGGACCAACCTCCCAATTTTTTGACAACTTCGCCACCTGGCTTCCTCACTTTCTCTCTTCAAATATACCATCCCTAATTCTTGGGGACTTCAACATTTCCATTGACAACTCATCTGCCCCTGCTGCCTCTAAACTTCTTTCACTCACATCCTCCTTCGGTCTCTCTCAATCCACCCTACTCCCGACTCACCGTGATGGACACTCCATCGACCTGGTATTTTCCTACCTCTGCTCTATATCTGACACCACCTGTCGCCCTTTTCCCATTTCAGACCATCACCTGGTCACCTATAATATTAATGCAAAAGCTAAACCCACTTCTCCATCCCGCCCCCGCACCTGCAGAAATACACATGCTGTGGACCCGCTCCAATTTTCAAAAATCATTCAAAATCTCCTCCCTTACACTTCCACTATAACCTTCCCTGATCTCGCTACAGCCCACTATAACAAAACTCTCTCCTCTGCACTAGACACACTTGCCCTTCCCCAGCTGCGCAAAACACCACACAGTCAGTTACAGCCCTGGCATGCTCAGCAAACACACTATTTGCAAAAATGCTCTTGTACTGCTGAGCGTGTCTGGAGGAAAACTCACTCTGAACCTGATTTCATACACTATAAGTTTATTCTTCGTTCATACACTTCTTCCCTTCACTTAGCCAAGCAAACCTACTTCTCTTCTCTCATATCTACTATTTCCTCAAACCCTAAACAACTCTTTTTCACCTTTAACTCTCTCCTCTACCCACCTGCTCCACCACCCCCGTCTGTCTTTAGTGCTCAAGCCCTGGCAGACTACTTTTTAAACAAAACACGTACTATCCGAAGCAACATCCCAACACCAACCTGCAATATTCCAACAGGCCCAATTACTCCCTCTGCCACCCTCTATATCTTCCATCCAGCCACTGAGAATGAAGTTTCTTACTTACTATCTTCCTCACGCCTCACTACCTGCCCACTCGACCCTATCCCTTCCCATCTAATACCCTCCCTATCTTCCACCCTCACTCCTGCTCTTACCCACATCTTCAACCTATCTCTCTCTACCGGCTCATTCCCATCTTCTTTCAAACAAACAAAAGTCACTCCCATACTCAAAAAACCCTCTCTCGACCCAAATTCTCCTGAAAGCTACCGCCCCATATCACTGCTTCCACTAACATCAAAACTCCTTGAAAACTAGTTTACAATCGCCTAACCCACTTCCTGTCCACCAACTCCTTGCTTGACCCACTGCAATCCGGATTCCGCCCAAAACACTCAACTGAGACTGCCCTTACCAAGGTTACAAGCGATCTTCTCTCTGCAAAAAATATTGGCCACTACTCTATACTCATCTTACTCGACCTCTCAGCTGCCTTCGACACAGTTGACCACCCCCTCCTCCTACAGACCCTTAGCTATTTTTGCCTCTGTGACACTGCTCTTTCCTGGATTCACTCCTATCTTTCCACAGGTCTTTTTCTGTGTCATTTGCCGGCGACTCCTCCTCTGCTATGCCTCTATCTGTTGGAGCACCTCAAGGATCTGTTCTGGGTCCTCTACTCTTCTCCATCTATACGTCTTCGCTATGTAAACTTATAAACAGTTATGACTTCAAATATCACCTCTATGCTGATGACACCCAGATCTACTTCTCCACCCCTGCTCTCTCTCCCTCTGTCCTTTATCATGTCAGTGACTGCTTATCTGGTATTTCTTCCTGGATGGCCTCTCACCACCTAAAGATTAACATGTCCAAGACTGAGCTCCTTCTTATCCCCCCTCAAGCTCTACACCAACTTCTGACTTCTCTATCCCTGTTGACGGCATCACCATTTCCCCATCGCCCCAAGTCCATTGCCTCGGAGTCACATGACTCAAATCTATCCTTCGTCCCCCATATCCAATCGCTTTCTACATCCTGCCGCAACCATCTACGCAATATTTCCAAAATTCGCCCTTTTCTGAGCGCTGACACCACAAAGCAAATAATCCACACCCTTGTTATCTCCCGACTTGACTACTGCAATAACCTACTCACTGACCTTCCTCTTTCCCGCCTCTCCCCCCTTCAAACCATCCTAAATGCCTCTGCCAGGCTGATCCACCTTTCGCGTCAATCTGTATCTGCTGCACCTCTCTGCGAGTCCCTTCATTGGCTCCCCATTCACAGCAGAATTAAATTCAAAATTCTCACCCTTACATACAAAGCTCTCACCAACGCCGCTCCCCTCTACCTATTTTCTCTAATACACAAGTATACTCCAGCCTGTCCACTAAGATCCAACAATGACCTGCTCCTTGCATCCGCAACTATCAACTCCTCTCATGCTAGACTGCAGGATTTCTGTCGCGTAGCACCTACCCTCTGGAACACTCTCCCTCGTGCTGTCAGACTTTGCCCTAATCTGTCTTCCTTTAAATGTTCCCTGAAGACTTCTCTGTTCAGGGAAGCCTACCACCCAACTCAATAATAAATGAATTTCACTTACCTAACATTTCCCTCACCTCTTGTTTCTCAACCTCCTACCCTTCTAGATTGTAAGTTCCCACGGGAATAGGGCCCTCAATCCCTCCTGTATGTGTTTGTAAATTTTGTCCTGTCTCTTACAAGTCTTGTATTTTTTTATTTAAATGAATTGTATCCATGGACAGCGCTGCGGAATATGTTGGCGCTTCATAAATATATATATATATATACTGTATATATACAGTGAGTATTGAAAAGAATCACTCCCCTTGAAAAAAAAAATTTTTTTGCTTTGCAGCCTGAAATAAAGACAGACACAGTTTTTGTTTATCCAGTTGTAATTACTTAGTGCAACCTATAGCATCCAAGTGAAAGATATCACACCAACAGGTCAGACAAAAATAAAGACAATTTGAAAACAGAATCACTAAGTTGGAAAAAGGATTACACCCTCCTAAAATTACTTGTAAACTCAATTAGGTGTCTTTAATCAACTTTTTAACAGCGTACACAAAGCCATTTGACCTTCAACTGTGATCATCTGTGGGCATATTGATAAGCTCAGCATGAAAAGAGCTTTCCTGGAGCATTGCAGTCCCTGGTTGTGCAACTGAAGCAAACAATCAACTATGGGTGGCAAGGCACTATCAAAAGATCTCAGGGATAAAGTTGTTTACAGGCAGGAGATGGATACTAGAAAACATCAAAGGCTTTATCAATGCCTGCAGTCCACAAATGGTCACCATCAAATGTAACAGAATTGGAGCAGTTCTGCAAAGAAGAGTGGGCAAATATTGTGTGCAAAGTTAGTAGAGACATATCCCAACAGAATAAAGACTGTAATTCAAGCAAAGGTGGTTCAACAAAATACTGACACAAGGGGTTGATCCTTTTTCCAACTCAGTGATTCTGTTTTCAAATTGTCTTTATTTTTGTCTGACATGTTGGTGTTATATCTTTCATTTGGATGTTATAAGTTGCACTAAGTAAATACAACTGGATAAACAAACACTGTGTCTATCTTTATTTCAGGCTGCAAAGCAACAAAATGTGATTATTTTCAAGGGAGGTAATTTTTTTCAAAACCCACTGTATACACAGACATATACACACACACACACACACACACATACATATATATAAGTATTTATATAGATATACATTTTACATTAAAATTATCACACACACATACATATATAATAAAAATACATATTTTTTCGATATGAAGAAAATTGTAATGTAAAATATGTGTAACGTGCTTCTGATTTCACGCTTTAGGTTTAACGCAGTATTTGGTTAGCATACATAAAGAATTAATTATCTTAAGGCACATTATAGAATTATTAAAAAAATAAAACTAAATTAAAGATACTGGACGGTGGACTTCCGGCCGGTGAGTGGAGCCAACAGGTAGCTGTGCAGGTAGCTGCCTGAAAACTTCACCTCTCCCTGTTTGGGATTCAAGTTACTATTCCCCGGCATTCTGAAGGCTACCGGTGTCCTATTCCTGGTATATAGGCTGGTACATGATCTACGGATCTCAGATTGGAAGTCTATCTGAGGCATTAAAGTGCTAAGTTGCTTCAGCACCTCGATAACATTACCCCGATATGTGTACCTATTAGGACATATAGCTAACTCCTACAAATTGCTACATTTGTGTGTTACCTGGGGCATTGAGCTTCTTCTGAAAACCGGACACTTTACAAATTCCGTTCACACCCCGCCTTCAAAGGTGAGAATGGAGAACGCTGAATGCGGAGACTCTTTCCCTTACGGATGCTACTATTCTGTGTGCTGATACCCGGGCTTTAATTGGAACACACTGTGTGCTAAGTAAGAGATACTTTACGAACTACCGGTTTGCCTATGGTGGCTGGCTAAATAACAAGATCTCCTGGACCCGCAATATATACGACGGATTACCTTATTGCAGCGCAGGGTTCCCACATTCCCACATTCAACTCACCCTGGAGAATGTAGAGGCGCTCTTGTCCGGTGGAGAAAGACGGATGAGCGGTGGCCTGTGAGCGGCGGTGGTGGAGCCGCAGAGTCTGTCATCTGGAGCGGTTGGAGTGACGCGGCCTGCTGCGGCACAGGAATCTGGTGGGTGATCCGGGGCCCGGCGGCGCTCTTCGGCAGAACGGGCAGTATCCTTGTGGTTGCCCTCTGAGCTGGGCTTTTCGCAACAACACAGGGCTACAAACAGCCCGCATACCTCACCCAAGAGGAGTCAATGGAACGGGCCAGCAAATAGAGAGCGATACAGGCTCTCCCGCAAATGCTCTTCTTTTTTGTGGCCAACAGATGTCAATAGAGAGAATTTGGAATATCTATTCACTGGGATACGCCGTGGTGTGTCTCGGCACATAATTGGTTCGCTTGCTAAGCTGAAATAAAGAGTACTCTATTCCCATCCTACTAACTGACGCCAGAGAAATTCCAAAAACAGCGGAGCTAAGCTAAGTGTCATTTTGCTTTTTTCTTTTTTTTTTCTCTGTTTTTTTGCTTTATTCCTAGGACATATAAGCCACGGCTCTATAAGAGGAAGCCCTTCTAGTTAATCCTCACATATGAAGGGTTTTACATACAAGCTTACCTGGAAGATTAGAAACCTTATGATTGGCAAGCCCATTTTTGTGAACTGCTAATTCAATATCTTGACTCTGACTTTAGGGGTAGACACGCAAGTGGCTGCCTATTAGGCTTATCAGTTCCACTATAACCCGTTCAGTCACCTATGTTACTAAGTTATGTTTATATATGCATATGTACAGGTTGGCGATTGTTCTAGATCTGTGAATATTGTGTAATTTTTCAAACAAGTTGCTATACATGTATTTGCAGGTTTATGGTCAATATGCATTTGTGAAGGCGGGGCAATCATTTAAAGAATCTGTCAGATGCAAATTTACAGGTGTATGGTTAAGATAGCTGTGTGAATATTGCATATCCAGTTAATGAAGTGGTCATACGGTTCTCTGCATAATCACAGTACTCTGAATGTTTTAATTGAGGGTTGTACCTTCTACAGTGGCCGACTTGAGTAAAGGGGATAAACTGATAGGTACTTTTTAGACAGGAGCTAAGTTTTTTCTTTTTCTATTCACTTAACACTCACATTCACACTTCACATTTTTCTTTTTTTTATTTCTCCCCTTTGCCACTTCTACACTTTTTCCTCCCACGACACTCTTCATACACAATCACCTTTCCCACAGATATCAGTTGAGAAACTCTATTTTCAATAAATCCACTTTGTGGCCTCTTAAGACCCTAAGATATTAGTTTATTTGTTCGTTTCTTCTCACATATTCTACCGCTCACATAATTCTCACTTAGACTATTTCACTTAGACTTTTCCTTTTAGTTTATTGAATCTCACTTACACTTAACACACGTCACATATCGACACAGGTGCATGGATAGATTTATATCACAAAAGAGCTCCTCCCAAAACATGCCTCCCAAAAGAGATAAAAAAAACACTTTAAAGCCAACGGAACCCATCTTAGATATATCACAAGAGCACAGACTGTCAGGTATAGGCAGCTGTGATATGGCTGAGCTGCGGGCAGAAATAGCAAAGATATTCACTCCTCATTTAGATGCAGCCAAAAAAGAGATTAAATCTGAAATTGCTAATCTATCCTGTGAAATTCAACAATTTAACTGTAGAATCGAGGAGGTGGAGACTCGAGTGTCTGGGTTAGAGGACAGGATCAATAGTATCATGCCCACTGCGGCTAAACATGATAGGGCCATCGCGTCACTGCAGGCAAGGATCGAAGACCTTGAGGATAGGTCAAGGCGCAATAACCTGAGGGTTGTTGGCCTACCAGAATCTGTGGGTCCGCAGGACTTGATGGCCTTTGTAACTGTCACTTTTCCCCAGGCGCTCTTGGTACCTCCCTCTGCGACACCTTTTCAGATAGAGAGAGTCCACCGAATTGGTTTCCTGAGAGAAAATAGTAATACTGAAACTAAACCCAGAACAATCATATTTAAATTTGTTAACTACCAAGATAAGCTTTTATATTTAAAGCATTATAGGAAACTTGATTCCCTTTGTATTGATTCATCCAAAATTCTAATTTTCCAAGACTTCTCGGCCGAGACAGTAGCCAAAAGAAGGGAAATGTCTCCATTCTTTACAAAGTTTATGAAGACAGGCTACAACGTTAGATTAGTCTATCCTGCAAAACTTATTTTAACCTTATAAGGACCAATGACAGAATTTTTCCGTCATAAAACAATTGAGCAAACTGAAAGCTGTGTCCTTAAAGGGTTAATGAAGGACGGGAAGTCCTACTCCGTAAATAATCCAGATGAAGCATCTTCTTTATGTAAGGATTTAGCCATGACTTAAACTGGGGTTAGACCACATTTTTTTTTATTTAATATACTTTAATTAATACCCAAGATGGATTATGATGATACATGTTCTTTGAGGTTATTAAATCGTATAAGTTTTAATTATATGTTTGTGCTAAGGTTGGTGTCCTTTTCTTTTTTTTTTTTTTTTTCCCCTGGTGTGCAGCCCTGTCTCCATCCCTCTCTCGCTCCCCTCCCCCCCTACCTACCTGCCCTCTTTTTTATCTTTTTTACTTACTACAGATGCAGCATCCCTTGAGGGGATTGTTATTGCTATTTTTTTATCTTTTCTTTTTTTTTTTATATAAAAATAGAGACTGTCCTTTCCGCTTAAAATTTTGTCCTGGAATGTGGGGGGCATAAACTCCCCGATAAAAAGGAAATCTGTAATTAAGCATTTGGCCAGGGAGAAACCAGATATAGCCTTTCTGCAGGAAATTCACCTGAAAGATACCGAAATTTCTAAATTACAGATGAAATGGGTAGGGGAGGTAGTAGCAGCCCCATATAATTCGCGTAAAAGGGGAGTCGCGGTATTATTTAATAAGGCTTTGGAATATAAAATCTTGACTTCAATAGTAGACATAGAAGGACAGTTTCAAATTCTGGAAATACTCTACAATGGAAAGCGACTCATTCTTTGTAACATTTATGGCCTGAATAAAGTAGATAAGGTATTTTGGGATGATATGACTTTGCGTTTACATAAATATAAAGGTATGGACCTTATAGTTGCCGGTGATTTTAATCTAAATAGGCGACCCACTATTAGATAGACAGACAAAAAAAAAATCACATTTCAAACCAGATAGAAAAATACGTATTTTGCAGAAATTCCGAACACAGTTAGGGTTGACTGATATTTGGCGAGCACAAAACCCAGATGTTAGATCATATACCTGTATGTCAAAAGGTCATCAAGCCTTGTCTAGGATCGATTTATTCCTGATCTCAGACTCCTTGATGGGATTGGAGTGGAGGGCAGAGATAGGAGAGATAGCAATCTCAGATCATGCAATTATCACATTAACAACAAAAATGTTAATTAAGCGATCCATGTCTAACCAATCTCTTTTTTTCCCCAAATATTTGATGAATGATATAGATTTTCAAAACTGGTTGTGTAACCAGTGGAATGAATACCTAAGCTATAATAGAGCATATATAGAGAAACCAGAGATATTTTGGGAAGCAGCCAAAGTAGTGTTGAATGGGAAAATTAAGGCTTACTTGTGTCAGCGTAAAAAGAAATTTAGGCCCCGCGAAATGCAATTGGCTAATCAGGTCAAGAATAATTACAGAGCATATTTGGCGAACAGTACTAATTATAATTGGAATAAATATACAAAAGCTAAGGAAATTAGAGATGTGCTTCTAAAACAAAATACCATCCAAGAAATACACAGACAAAAGGCCTTATATGGGGGGTTTGGTGGTACATCGGCAAAATTTTTAGCTAGAATCACGAAACGAGTAAACAAAAACACGATAACAGCTATCAACAAAGATAACACGAGAGTAACAAGTAACAGAGATATTAGCAACATTTTTGTAGATTATTTTAAAGAGTTATATAAATTAGAAGAATGTACCATAGATAAAAGAAAACTGTTTTGGGAGAAGATCATGGTACCTAAACTCTCTGTGGACATGCTGACAGAGATTAATGCTCCTATATCAGCGATTGAGATTTAAACAGCTATTAAGGCAGCAAAAACCAGCAAAGCAGCCGGACCAGACTGTCTACCAACTGAATTCTATAGGATTTTAGGGGAGCATGTTGTCCCATCCCTCCAGAAATTATTTAATTTCTATTTTGTTGAGGGGAACAGATGTTCCCAATATTTTACGGCCGCAAATATCACCTTGATCGCAAAAAAAAATAAAGACCCTGAGCAAACAGCCTCTTATAGACCAATATCAATTTTAAATACGGACTATAAATTACTAATGAACATTCTGGCAAACCGTTTAAAGCCGCATCTTAGCTCAATAATACATGAAAATCAATCCGGCTTTATGCCGAATAGGAATCCTGCTAAAAATATGCCTAAAGTCCTGACCCTGCTAGACTTCTGTTTTAACAGGATTAAAAAAGATATACAGGGGAGCACTGAAGATTTGACCTTACTATCGGTCGATGCGGAAAAGGCATTTGACCGTATTTCTTGGGAGCATCTGTTCTTTTCATTAGAACAATTTGGAATCACGGGAAACTTTAATCAATACATTCAGTTAATCTATTCAGACCCAAGGTCCGCTTTAATTATCAATGGGGAGATCTCAGAACGGTTCTTGTTACAAAGGGGGACCCGTCAAGGCTGTCCGCTCTCACCTTTACTATTTAATATATCTTTAGAGCCTTTAGCGATTATTTTGCGACAACAATTGGAGGGCATTCAAATTGCGGGGCAAAAATTAGTGCTTTTATTATATGCAGATGATCTACTCCTATTTATGAGTAATATTAAAGACATTTTACCCAAATTCATGGAATTAATTAATATTTTCGGGAAAATTTCGGGCTATAAGATCAATCTGACAAAATCGGAATTGATGTGGCTGTACAGAAAAAAAGACTATGATATTATACATCCTTTTGCTGAGGTGCAGAATATACTGTATTTGGGTATTATGTTAAGTCCTAATCCAGAGGAATGGTATAACATTAACTTTCGTAAGTGCTTCACTGCCTGTAAACGGAAACTGGAGGATTGGATCAAACTTCCAATTTCGTTAACTGCTAGGGTTATGTTAATCAAAACAGTGATATTTCCCAAATTGCTGTATTACATACAAAATATCCCAATCCCGATTCATAGAGCTGATTTAACAGAATATAACAGGGCCTGTTCAAAATTTCTTTGGAAAGGCGCTAAACCGCGTATAGCGACAGCTCGGCTTATGAATAATAAAATAACTGCAGGTCTGGCACTTCCGAACTTGCAACGTTATAGTTTAGCCACGCGTAGTAAGGTTGCGATAGATTGGCTCTTAGAGCAGGAACAGATTTCCTCGGCAGCTTGGGAAACCGCATTGGTTTCACCATTTAGATTAGATGCATTGTTACACTGTACCATTACAGAACTCCCTTCAGATCCTTTCCATTTAATAACTTATAGGAATATTATTATGGCATGGCAGGAATTATGCAACGAAACTGGTTGCTCGCCGCACGTCTCTAAATTTCTCCCCATAGTCGGGAATCCTAACTTCTTGCCTGGGCTAGGTAACGGTCTATTCATACAATGGTTGCAAAAGGGTTCGATCTATATTACGCAAATGGTGGATGCAAACTTAAATGTATTAACTTTCGAAGAATTAAGTAATCTATTTGGTCTTTCAAAGCGTGACTTTTATGCATTTTTCCAAGTAAGGAGTTATATAGGTGAACTTAAACAAAGATATGGGTTAGACTGGTCACTTAAGGATTTACAATTTAAGATTAATATCTACTCATCAGGATGCTACTCTATCTCTGCTCTCTACTCCCCCCTCAATCAAAATTCCTCCCTAGAACAATTAGATTACATAGTAGCCAAATGGCGTCCCACATTTCCATATATTGATACACAGGTAATAGTGGACACCTTCAAGGTAACTGAAAAGAGTTGGGTGTTGACAGCATGGAGAGAATCCCAAATTAAGATAGCCCTAATGACATATCTGTCGCCCGCAAAATTATCAAGATGGTATGGGGTGGACATTCCTTGTACTAGATGCAGTGCCAGCTGTGCAGATATTATACATTGTTTTTGGTTCTGTCCTAAGATTCGGCAGTTTTGGGCTAAGACAGTATACTGGATGAATACAGTTCTTAGACTTGATTACACTATCCAGCCCATGGAGATCGTATTTTTAGCCAAACATCAAGGAACAGTTCGTAATCTGAAATTGATTAATATAATTATATTTCTGGGCAGAAACTTGATACTGAGAAAATGGAAAGCAAAAAAGGTGCCTACTATGAGAGAGCTTAAACAGGCCTTGCTAACTCAGTGCATGTCTGAACATTATAATCTACATGGGCTGCCGGACGATCAAGTAGAAAGGTTCTTTAAACACTGGAAAGTCTTTATAGTATCTTTACCAGCTGGTACGCAAAATATTATAGTCAAACCATATGTCAAATCAGTTTTTTTCCAACTACAGATACTGGCGGGGACTTTCCCTAGTACCTGGCTTCCAGCCAACGCAGGATTATAATGTGCGAGAGGGGGATGGAGGAAAACGATTATAAGTGTTTATATATGCACTCATCTGTGGGAATTTTTTATTTTTTTTATTTTTTTCTCTTTGGTTCGAGGTACACCTAGCCAAACTAACTGTTTATTTTTGATTTCTATAATTATCTGAAACAGCAATACCGAAAATAAAATTAAAACATGGAGTTAATAAAAAAAGAATGTAAATGAAAGTTAAAAACTCCAACAGGGAGAATATAGTTAAGTCTGTTGAGACACTACTAAAGTTTTTTTTTTTATACGCAGGATAAATATCTCATGTTTTTGTTTTATATGTTTTGACGCCCTGCGTGGCACATACACAAAGAATATGTCTCTGTTTTTTTCTATTTATATCTATGTTGTAATATTTTTTCCCTACTGGTACACAAATAAAATAAATATTTAAAAAAAAATAAAAAAATAAAGATACTGAAAAAATAAATATATATATATATATGTTTTGTTTTGTGGATTATTTTATGGATTATTTTTTCATTTTTAAGTACATCTATAATTATTTACATTAAATATTTGTCGATATTTTATATTTAATAAATACATAATGCATATTAAGATAACTCATGTCGGGTTAACACACATGAAGAATTAGGGTCCTATTTAACAAATGTCTGTCCTACATGATTAGCGGATCATGTCTGACAGACATCGCTGAATGCGGAGAGCAATACGCTTTCCGCATTCAGCATTGCACCAGCAGCTGCCCCCTGCAGATTCGGGCCAATTGGCCGCTAACAGGGGGTGTCAATCAACCCAATCTTATTCGATCGGGTTGATTTCATGCAATCTCTGTACGCCTCCTTGGAGCAGGCGGACAGGTTATAAAGCAGCGGTCTTTAGACCGCTGCTTCATAACTGGTGTTTCTGGCGAGTCTGAAGGCTCGCCAGAAACATGGCACTTCAAGCTCCATACGGAGCTTGATAAATGGGCCCCCTAGTGTACTTCTGTCGGGATTGCACACATAAACCCAACAGTACCTAACCCAATATGAGTTATCTTAATGTGCATTATGTATTTATAAAATATTGAAATATTTGAATAAATTATTTAAATAATTATAGATATACTAAAAATTCAAAATAATCCATAGAATATATATATATATATATATATATATATATATATTTATTATCTATAACATTATTATTAATTATTATTAATATTTTAACATTTCCATAACGCGCCTTTAGATAGCCAATTCTTCAGGTGCCCTAACCCGACACCTCGTGAGACCTAAAGCACAAAATCCGAAGCACGTTACGCATATTTTACACACCAATGTTCACATAGAATTGTTTTTATAACAAATAACAAAAATAACAAAATATAAAAAAAACACATTTTTTAAGAACAAAATTGCTTTTTCAGGCAAAAGTCAATATTTAGTGTGACCTCCCTTGGCACTAAATACATATTGAACTCTTTTGGGGAGATTGTCTTTAAGTTTTCAGAAGTAATCTTTTGGTATATTATACCAGGCTTCTTTTAGCACTTCCCAGAGTTCTTCTTTAGATTTAGGTTGTGTTTAATTTATTTCTCTGTCCAGCTGATCCCATGCTGCCTCTATAATATTCAGGTCTGGACTCTATGGAGGTCAGTCCATGAGTGTCACTGTTTTATCATCTGTTTTTCTCTCCAAATATGATTTCACTGCATTAGCAGTGTGCTTGGGATCGTTATCATGCTGAAAAATAAAACCATTGCCAATCAGGTGCTTTCCAGAAGGAATGCATGATGAATTAAAACTTTTCTGTACTTTTCAGCATTCATAATCCCATCAATTCAGAAAATATCACCATCATCGCTGGCAGAAATGCAGCCCCAAACCAGGAAAGACTCTCCACCATGTTTCACTGAAAGCCGCAAGCACTCATTCTTCCATCTCTCTACAAACACTTCTTCTTACATATTATTGAGAATTGGACCCAAAAATTTCAAACTTGTATTCGTCACTCCATAATACTCTTTTCCACTGATCTTCCTTTCAATCTTTGTGAGCTTTAGCATATCTTAGCCTTTTTACCCTGTTTCCCTTCCGTAAAAGTAATTTCTTGGCTGCTACCCTTCCACAAAGAACATTCCTGATCAAGATTCTTCGGACTGTAGAAGGGTCAACTTGTCATTTAATACAGTGCCACATGAGAGATTAAAGTACAAAATGAAGGGACTGGGAATAGCTGAAAATATTAGCTCATTGATAAATAACTGGATAAAAGACAGGGAGCAACGAGTAAAACTGGGCGCTGTTCTTTCTAATATTTTTATTAATGACTTGTATGACAAGGACAAGGATGACAAGGATTAAATAGCAACATCTCCATTTTTGCAGATGATACGAAGTTTGTAAGCTCATTAGGTCAGGGCAGGATGAACTTAATTTACAAGGGGATCTACAAATATTTGAAGAATGGGCAGGTAAATGGAAAATGATTTAATACAGGAAAATGCAAGGTTCTGCCATTTGGAAGTAGAAATAAGCAGGCCTTCTATTATTTAAATTGCAAAACAGATGGAAAGGGATTTGAGAGTAGTAATAGAAAACAAGCTAAAGATGGTTGCACAATGCCGGGCAGTGGCTTCTATGGCTAATAAGATATTAACATGTATTAAAAGAGGCATTGATGCAAGCGAGGAAAGCATAATTCTGTCACTATATTAATACCTGGTAAGTCCTCACCTAGAAAATGGAGTGCAGTTCTGGGGACCAATCCCAAAAAAAAGACATTGCAGAATTAGAAAAAGTTCAGAGAAGGGCAAAACAACTAATAAGGGGAATGGATAATTCAAGCTATGAGGAGAGACAAGCAAAACTGGGTTTGTTTTCTCTAGAAAAAAAGACGCTTGAGAGGTGACATGATTACTTTTAATAAATATATTCAAGCCGCATATACAGAGATGGCAGAAGCTCTGTTTATACAAAGAAAATTGTTTGTGACAAGGGGTCACAATTTAAGGCTGGAGGAAAGGAGGTATAATCTCCTGCAACGTAAAAATGTCTTCACTGTAAGAGTAAAAAAATGGTGGAACTCAATACCCAAGGAGGTAGTAAATGCTAATACCTTAGATACAGTTAAAAATGGTTTAGATACATTTCTGGCTAGAAACAGAATTCAGGGATATGATTGCTTGTGTTAAATGGGTCACCTTTTTTAATTGGACTAATTTAAGCTCAGCAGGCTTAAATTAGTCCAATTAAAAAAGTATATTAAGTATATTAAGATTGTATAGGTTGAATTCAATGGTCTTTTTTCAACCTTATCTAAAATGTAAATATGAATCCCAGTTTGCTTGTTCATTTCCTCGTAAACAACTCTGTCTCAATACAACCACTGTGCTGCGAAATCTGTTGGCGCTCTACAAATAACTGATAATAATAATAATAACCACAGTCAGAGGCCAAAAAGTACCATCACAGATGGATCAGTGTTAATCAGTATTAATGCACAGCATGTATATATACATTTACAATGGACAGTATAGGATTGGAGGTCCTTTTTAAATGCACTCAGACATTTGTGTCAACCAAGGTTTATTTTGATCTGAAATGTCTCCATTTTTCTCTACATCAATAATCACACTGCCATGCAATGCTCGTTGCCCCACCAAAAGTGCACTTAATTACTAGCAGCACAGAAGGCCAGTGGCAGGGTCAGCAGCAACAGTGGTGGGATCTTCACAAGGAAACTCCAAACATAGGACATTGATATTGGCATCTTCATGGATCCAAAGACCTTCAGATTGTAAGCATACTCTATTTATGTGTTTCCCATGCATTCTATTGTGTTAGTGACAAGACAGAGGCAGACATTTAGACAGAGGAATTAAGCCCAGGATTTTAGGGACTTGGTATTTGTATTGGAAAATGTTGTCATTTATTACATGTCTTACTTTTCAATTAAGATTAGATTTGTTGGAAATATAATCACTGAAATAATCTGCAGTGGATTATATTACTGAATGAGACGTATCAAGTAGATGTGGAATGGTTTTGGAAAACATCATTTGGAGCAACTAAAAGGGATATGTTCTTTTTAAAATTAGTATAATGACAGCATGTAAATTTAGCCCTGCACAACCCAGTGACAAAACACAAATGACAAGCCTCTGTAAAATTAAAATGTTTTAAGTGGCGGCGATGTCCGGAGCGGCAGATTAGGGGGTTAATATTTTTATTATAGTGTTTGCGATGAGGGAGGGCCTCAGTTTAGGGGTTAATAGGTAGTTTATGGGTGTTAGTGTACTTTTTAACACTTTAGTTATGAGTTTTATGCTACAGCTTTGTAACGTAAAACTCATAACTACTGACTTCAGATGGCGGTACGGATCTTGTCAGTATAGGGTGTACCGCTCACTTTTTGGCCTCCCAGGCAAAACTCGTAAAACTGGCTCCAGAACGAATGAAATGGGGGGGCATTTTTTTTCACAAGGGGGCACGCATTTAAAAAGCATGTATGAGAGTCAAAATAAGAGCAGACCTACTGTGGCAGTCCAGGGGTTACATTTATCAGATCTATGGCTGTGCAGGAGTTAGATTTGTTTATATTTCTGGAAGTGCAGTGGTTACATGTGTCATATCTCAAGGAGTATAGGGGTTACATTTATAAGATGTCTGGCAGTGCTGCAGCAGTTACATTTACCAGATTTATGGCAGTGCAGGGGTTACATTTGTCATATCTCAGGAATGTCTCCCACATATGACACAGCCAGTGGACACTGTTTGCATGTGTAGCTCTACCAATGACCCTACTAATGATCAAATAAGCTTTTATGTGACAATAAGTTTGAGTGCCAAGCAGTACATTACTTGTACAGATATTATTAATGATATTTACCAGCACACACACAGTATATACAGTATGTATATACACACAAATTATTTATATATATATATATATATATATATACACATACATATACACACACACACATATATATATGTATACACACACAGTATATATATATATATATATATATATATATATATACACACACACACACACACACACTGTGTGTGTATATATATATATATATATATATATATATATATATACACACACACATATATATATATATATATACACAGTGTGTGTATTGTGTTTATGTATGTGTGTGTCTGTGTATGTATATATATATATATATATTTTTAAAACAACCTTGGGGACAAATAGGAGATGTTTTGAAACATGTAAATAATAAACATAAGGCTATTTCACTCATTGTCCCACAGCTACATTTGAAGTCTGTGTATTTGAGCACCTATAATCTGACACACATTTTACACTGATCACTGCAGATAAAGCAGGCACAATGCACACTTGTTTTGTGTGACCTGCAGTGGAGAAACCAAGGAATTCCCAATTTGCTTCTTTATCTGTGACTGCTAGGGTATAAAGCACAATAGGGAAGGGATACTACTCTCACACACACATTGGTTATACGGCTGTGTTTTCACAAAATTACTTCTGCCTTCCCTCTCACTGACTGTTAGCTTCTCCCAGCACTTCCTGCAGAGGTCTGATGATGTCTTCATCTCACTTCAGCTCTGTAGTAAGTGGGCTAGCAGGAGGAGGGGCATTGCAAGCCCTAGGTTAAGTGTGAGAGCACCAGCAGGGAAATGCAACTTTATTTGTTATCTGGTTGTAAATAGAGGAGAGTAAAGAGATTAGCTGGGCCCTCCAGTGGCAGATCTCCAGGGTCCAGTGGCTGAAAATGGTTGATGCAACATTTGGGACCCTTTAAGGCAGTGATAAGGGGTGAAATAAAAGCATATTTGGTAGTACATAAAAGAAAGCAAATGGCTAGGGATTTAGAACTTGCCTCACAGTTACGTAATGCGTTTAATTCTTACACTAGTGACCCATCTGAGGTACTTTGGCTATCATATCAAAAAGTTAAAAAAGAAAGGGAATTATTTCTGACACAAAAGGTGGCACAAGACGATCTTAGGAAGAGGTTTTTTTTTCTATAGACATGGGGGTAAAGCAAGCAAAGCGTTAGCTAATTTAACTAGAGCCAAAAAGAAAAAAGAGCCAGTTACAGCTATTAAGACTACAGAAGGCCGCATTATAAATAACTCAGCAATTCAAAGTTATATATGTAAATATTTTAAGGAAGTCTACTCAGAGACAGTAATCGATACACAAGCTAAAAATGAGTTCTGGGACAAAATTGGGGTCCCAAAATTAGATAAATCAAGTCTGGACGAACTAAATCTTCCTATCACTTTACTTGAAGTAACTAATGCAATTAAAAAACTGGCATCTAATAAAGCTGCTGGTCCAGACCAACTCCCTTCAGAACTCTACAAATTACTAGCGGAGGACATTGCACCATTACTAGTCTCCTTATTCAACCAATTTTTTATTAAAAATAATTTACGTTCAAAATATTTTGCGGCATCACTTATAACTTTGATCCTTAAAAAAAACAAAAACCCAGAGGAAATAGGCTCATATAGGCCGATCTCATTACTAAATAGTGATTATAAACTTTTAATGTCTATAATTGCACAAAGATTTAAACATGTTATTGGATCCCTTATTCATAAAGACCAGGTGGGCTTCATGCCAGGCAGAAACTCATCACGCAATCTACGTAAACTCCAGCTAGTACTTAATATATACCACAAACAAGTAGAAACGGAATTATATACCACAGATTTAGACGCAGCAATAGTATCAATTGATGCAGAGAAGGCCTTCGACTCCATAACTTGGGATCATCTATTTACAGCATTGAAAAAATATGGAGTCGAGGGCCCTTTCTTTCAATTTATACAAGCAATATACCAGTTATCGTCTGCCGCAGTCATTATTAATGACACCATTACAGATTATTTTCCTTTACACAAGGGCTCAAGACAGGGTTGCCCATTGTCTCCTTATTTATTTAATCTAGCGCTCGAGCCTCTGGCTATCCAGCTTAGGAAAGAACTGGAGGGGATTAAAATAGGTAAAAGGAAGATAACAACACTGCTATATGCGGATGATCTATTAGTGTTATTATCCAATACAAAAAAAAAATATTCCTACTTTAAACCAAATACTACGTGATTTCGGGGTTTTTTCGGGCTATAAAGTAAACCTCACAAAAACAGAAATTTTTGTGAGGTTTACAAATTTCCCCCTTTAGAGAAACAAAAGATCACTTCACGTATCTGGGTATCAAACTGTCAATTAATTTTGAAGATTGGTACGACCTTAACTACCCACCAATCTTTCTTAAAATAAAATACTATATGGAAAAGTGGGCAAAATTTAAGCTTACGTTAACAGGCAAAGTTAATTTAATTAAAATGCTCCTATTCCCCAAATTGTTGTACCTAATGCAAAATTTACCAATAATAATTAAAAAAAAGGACCTTAATAGGTTCAAACAAGAGTGTATACAATTTCTCTGGGGGGAAAAAAGGAAGGCAATCTCATATAAAAAACTTATGTTGTTTAGAACCGAAGGAGGGCTAGGGTTACCTGATATAGAAATGTATAATTTAGTCTGCATTGGTAAGATCGCCTTAGATTGGCTGACAGAAACTGATTACAACGCAGCCCTCCCATTAGAAAGAGTCCTAGTATACCCATTCTCGCTTAATGCTCTTCTTCATATACCTAGAGATAAAAGGCCTTATAAAATCAAAGACCTACCCGTTATACAGATGGTAATTACTGCATGGCAAAGAATACTACACATTTTAGACATCGACAGCTCTTTTTCTACCTATCTACCTATAGTGGGAAACCCTAACTTTGTGCCAGCATTGGATTCAAGTGTATTTAAGACTTGGGCTCAAAAAGGGATTACCAATGTATTTCAATTTATAGATAGAGAAGCATGGACTTGTAAGACCTTTGCTAAAATAAACCAAGATTATGAGATAAAAAACAAAGAATTCTATGCCTTTCTACAAATTAGGCACTATCTACAAGAAATATTACAAAATAATCTGGTGATAGATGCCTGGGACCCTATAGAACCCATTTTAAAGCTCTTCAAGGCAGGTAGGTATAGTATTTCAACAATATATAGACTGATAATTTCTAATAACGGTTTCAGTAATCTACAAAAACTAGCAGAAATCTGGCTGATCCCGCCAGAAAGAATCCAAGAAAGTTTTAGCCTTATAGATAGAGCGACAGTATCCACCTCATGGAGGGAGACACATACCAAATTTATAAATAGAGCCTATATTACCCCACAAGTAAAGGCTAAATGAGACAAATCTATGACATCTTGCCAGAAGTGTAAGAGTAATAGCGCAGATCTGCAGCATTGTTTCTGGTACTGTTATAAAATTAAAAGATTTTGGTACAAGATAGGTAACTGGGTTAGTAAAATTAATCAATGTAATTTTCAAATAACAGAGAAGAATGTCTTTTTTTTCATTAATCAAGAAGAGACAGTACTTAAAAACATTCGACAACTGAATAATATAATTATCACGGGAAGGCTATTAATTTTAAAATACTGGAAATCTAAAAAGGCCCCAAGTTTGAAAGAATTCAAACAAATTGACACGTCTGGAAGCTCAAGTTAAGAAATTTTTTTGCAAATGGAAAAGTGTAATTACTAGCTTACCAGAAAACATGCAGAGACAGATAATTGCACCTTTCAGGGGTACAATACACATGGAACAAGCTATAGCGAATAATGAATACCCTGTGTAGTTAACCATTGGGGGTTGGTATGGGGATGGGGGACGAGGGGGCCGGGAGGGTAAATCTTGTTGCTGCCCCGCTGTTCTTTTTCTTTTTTCTTTTCTTTTTTTTATGATATAAGAAAATTCCAATTTCATCATGCAAATAAGGTTTTAGTAACAATTATTGACCCTATAGAAATACTTTTCTTTTTTTTGTTAATATATTTAGATACATACTTTCAAATGTTCGGAGCAATGTGTTTTATTTAAATCTATGTATAATAATGTGATGACATGACACTATGATTAAGTGTATCGTTTGTATTACATCTTCAGGGATACCTGAGGTTTTTGTGTTGCTCCATTTTTTTTTTTCTTTCTGTCAATGGAATGGCATGCTGAAATGGCTAATAAACAATTATAAATAAAAAAAAAAAATAAATAAAAAAAGAAACAGGACTTTTTTAAAAGTGTGGTACTGACGTTGCGTGATGGCCAAAGCTAGGTAGTTAGTAAATAGTTAATAACTATTTACTAACTAGTTAAAATAAATACAAACTTACCTGTGAAATAAAAATAAAACCTAAGATAGCTACAATGTAACTATTAGTTATTTTGTAGCCAGTTTAGGATTTTTTTACAGGTAAGTATTTAGTTTTAAATAGGAATTATTTAGGTAATAATTGTAAGTTTAATTTAGATTTATTTTAATTATATTTAAGTTAGGGGGTGTTAGGGTTAGGGTTATGCTTAGGGTTAGGGTTACATTAGGGTTAGGTTTAGGGGTTAATATATTTCTGTAGTGTTAGTGATGTGGGAGGCCAGAGGTTTAGGGGTTAATATCTTTAGTATAATGGCGGCGACATTGGATGCGGCAGATTAGGGGTTAATAAGTGTAATGTAGGTGGCGGCGATGTTAGGGGCGGCAGATTAGGGGTGTTTAGATGTGGTTTTTATGTTAGGGTGTTAGGTTTAAACATAACTTTTTCTTTCCCCATAGACATCAATGGGGCTGCGTTATGGAGCTTTTGTTTCCACGATCGCAGGTGTTAGACTTTTATTTTGCCAGCTCTCCCCATTGACGTCTATGGGGAAATTGTGCACGAGCACGTCAAAGCAGTGCTGGTATTTCGGAGCGGTATGGAGCTCAGCGCCGCCATATCGTCCGCACAAGCCTGCTTTTTTAAAACCTGTAATAGCAGCGCTATAGGGAGGTGAAATAACGACGCTTTTGTGGCGCTCGTTAATTTCGCTCAAAACTCGTAATCTAGCTGACTGTTAATTACCAAAAATCTGCATTCACTAAGAAAAATATAAATATAAATATATATATATATATATATATATATATATATGTGTGTGTGTGTGTGAATACATTTAAATTTGTATTTGTTAATGTCTGAAATGTTACATTGGAAATAGTTAATTAAATGTAAAGTTACCTGAGGAATCCAATATCAGTATAGTGAAATATGACATTTTTGAAACAAATGAGTCCTGAAAAATATTACCATAATCTAGAGTGTTTGAATTATAAATTAAACATTTTTGTAGCCAAACGACTTGTACATAATTTGACAATGGACATTTAAAAAAAGTTTCTTACCTGCTGAATGCTCATCTTTGCCGTGTACATTTTTTCCAATATTTGCAGGATGGGAATGATACACAGAACTCACATGAAAGGGATGTGATGGGTCCTCAGAACAAATATTAATCTGTCGTAAACTGGATTTTCCTCAAGAGGTTCAGGAAATCGTTTTCAAACAGTTTAAATTTTGATTGCTGATTTGTTCCAATTATGTTCTTAGCTTTTAGTTTTTTTAATTTGCCTAATTGTTTTGTTTTGTTTGATGACGGAAATTCTTTTATCACATTGCGGAATAGATTTCTCATTCTGCACAGTCAAGTTGACAATATCTGCAATATCACTCTGCATGTCACTCTTCTCCCTCCTCCGCAATCCCATTAGTTAGATATATTGTGTCTCTAAGGCGGCCACAAGCACTTAATTTTCTTCCAGGGTAAAGTGTGATGCCATAGAGCACAACGAACGGGTGGGATGCTCTAACCGGCAAGGCCGTGGCGGTCTTCTGCGCTATTCCTGTGTGAAGACGCTGAGACGTGACGTGGTGAGATAAGTGCATACGGAAGATAGACGCCCCTGTCCAAGCATGAGTAAGCGATAACCAAACAAGATTTTCCAGGACTCCGGAATAAAATGTATAATTCTTTATTATAGATCTATAAAAACAGAAGGCTATGGACGGCAGTCCATGTAAAAACAAACACAGGAAAAGGGGGAACACAGCCCCCACAGCATCAGATGCGTTTCATGCCGCTAGGGCACTTGTTCACTGATGCCATCATGGTAATATTTTTCATGAATAATGGGATTTAAGGAAGTGGTCTAATTTATATATTTTTTTATCGTGCAGTTAGTAAATTGTGTTATACATTCTCATTGGCTGTTAATACAGATGATAATTCTATTTGTGTTGAAATAAACTTTGCACTGAATTATATTTTTTGATTGGTGCTGTGAATATGTTGGGGATTATAGGTTGAGAAATACTTTGCAATCCTGTTAGCTTTAAAGTGTTTCCTGCAAAAGTAAGATTTTTTCCTCCCCTTTTATAAAGAAACAGCTGTGAACAACTCCTAAGTAGGCCTAGTTTAATTGAACAACACTATATAAGCTATTAAGGCAACAAAAATAATCAATAAAAGGGAAAAAATTGTGGTGACGTAACGTGGTGGTGAGGGGTGGTAAGTCTTTATATTTTTTTAAAAATCTGGTTGTTTAGTTTGCGTAAATGTGCAGTTCAACGGACCGGTATTTTACTGGCTGTTTCTGTCAAGCTTTTCCTCTTTAATAGTAAACTGGTTATTTTGACAATGACATCTCCAGGGGGTTGGCCCTTGTAATGCTGATCTGAATTAGTAGCTTTAAGGAACACAACTGCAGAAGTTGAAGTAAATGTTAGAAATGTTTCACCCCTCTGAATGATATCACTATGGGAAGTCAGTGATATCAGTAGAGATAGAGGAGCGAATTAGTATTAGTCAGGACCCAGTGATTATGTATCACAAGGTTATATGGATGGTAGAACTTATAAAGAAACTTTAGTTAAATTGCCAGGGTGGTTTTAAAAGTTCATCAACTGCTTAGATATAAATGGTATTTATATAGGTAACAGAAAGTCTCTAGCAACCTTGAGCGAGTGTAGATCTTATAGGAGTAAACCCCACTCTCTGTTTAATATATAAGAATCCCGTTCAAATTCACAGTAGCAAGGAGATAGAGTGAAAATCCTTTACCTGCTATCTTCAGCTGCTTCACGCAGCACACAGGCAGCTGGAGCGCAGGAGTCTGGGGAGGAGTTACTCACTGACGCGCTGGATGATTGACAGGGCAGACCGCTACTGAGTCCCGATTGTTTTCTTTGCAAATGCTGCTACAAGGAAACCGGTTGAGAGACAGGCAGTGATTAGACTCCGGAGGTAAGTAAGAGAGTTAGAGAGGAGACTGCAAGAAGCTTGAGAATGAGAGAACTCAGTTGCGGCAGGTTGGTTGTGAACACGGCAAGTGTCGTAATACTAAGGCACAGGTGAGCTCTGATTGAATGTAGACACAGAAAGTGCAGGCTGATCTTTAGGAGCGTTATGGAGATAACGCAAAGTTGTTTGTAATCCACAATAGCAAATGTAGAAGTTGAAGTAATCCTGGTAAGGAATAGGACAAGCTCAGTATGAGCAGATGCTGTTCAGTGCAAACAACAAAATACTAAGCACTGGCCATTAGGAGAACAGGTGAATTTAAAGACTCTGTGGGCAGGGCTAAACAGTTGAAGGCTGAGAATTAAAGGTAAACACAGTTAGTGAAGAATCCTGACAGCCCTCCAATGGCCTAGCTCTTAGAGCCCTGTGTGTTCTATCCAGGGCAATGGTAGGGCCCTTGTCTTCATCTGTCAAGAATGCAAATAGCCCTTGAAAATAAGATTCTAACTCAGAAGCTATGACAATTTCTGGAATGTCTCTTATTCGTTTATTATGATGATGACCTCAGTTTTCTAAGTCATCAATTTTGTTTTCAAGCTCCATGATGGTGCATTCCTGTTGTATGTGGCAGTTGCACATATTATTCCTATCTGAAGTATGGAGTTCAGGGTCCCCTTCTAGTTTTTCCACTCTTGGTCCCTATTCTAAAAGCTCATTCTTTATTTCTGATATCTCTTCGCATATGCATTGTTTAACTTGTCAAAATAAAGTATATTTTTTATGGTGAAAAGAGTCCAATAAAACTTTAGATACAGATATTGTAGTGTTGGACTGTTCTATGTCAGATTCTGAAGACGGAGAAAAAGGACTAGGTTGAGGTGTATTTGTTGGGCCTACTGGGGTTGAATTAGGCTCCAGTAACTTACAAAAATTATTTACTGAAGGAGTGGTAATAACTTTTTTTTGTTGATTTGTCAGATTTATTTAGCTTTTTAGGGGACATAGTGCTAAATAAGTACTATGATATAATAGGCTCAGTGACTGAAATAGGGGCACAACAATAAAGAGTGTTAGAGGATGAATTATCTGGGGAAAACAATTTCAGTAATATTGTTGGAAACTACTTATCAGAAATAGAAAGTATATCCCAGGTTTGTAATTTATAATACCAGTATACCCGACTCGCGTGCAAAAAGACAAACTTGAAATAACGTATTCTCCCATAGATTTCAATGGAGTGCAAAAAGTGGGAAAAAAAAAACTAACACCCAAAAAGTCGTGCAAACCCGATCACGTTTTCTCAAGTGCGCTAACACGACATGAAAGAGCAACAAGTCCTGCTATCATGATGCGCGTTAAATTAAATTGTGCTTGAGCAAACGCATTTACTTTGAACTTTGATACATGTGGTGTTTGGGACTTGGGCTAAGAGCTGCTATAAACCCCTTTTTGCTTGTGCGCAACAGTTAGTGTGCCACACGTAATCTAGGCCTGAAAGTCCTATATACCGCTTAATATAGATGATCTTTCTCCATAAGCAGGGAACTCTGGAGCATTAGAGGGGAGGTTTTCTAGTGCATAGGACTTATTGTTTGAGGCCAGTTGCACTCAGATTGCATGGCACTTAAATTCTCTCTTGCGGCGTATCTTGACAGAGCCGGTTTTCTCCAAAACTTAGCAGGTTGGGTGTCTCAATTATTTATAGCACCAGAGTGTGGTGTGAAATGCAATTAAAGAAAATGTTATGGGGATTTTTTCCGTGAAGAAGCCGGAGCACACCAAGGGGTAGATTTAACAAGGGCCGAATGGCTCGCCGGAAACAGCAGTTATGAAGCAGCTGTCTAAAGACCGCTGCTCCATAACTTGTCCGCTGCGTCTGAGGTTGCAGTCTTCAATCCGCCCGGTCCTATATGATGATCGGGCTGATTGACACCCCCCTGCTAGTGGCCAATTGGCCATGAATCTGCCGGAGGCGGCATTGCACAAGCAGTTATGGTGAACTGCTTGTGTAATGATAAATGTCAACAGTGTATGCTGTCAGCATTCAGCGATGTCTGTCGGACATGATACGCTACAGCATATCATGTCGGACAGACATTGCTAAATCTACCCCTTAATGTGCAGCCATCTCAGTCCTCTACTTGAATTTTTTTTATTATTTAAAAAGATAGATAACGACTTTACTACCCATTCCCCAGCTTTGCACAACCAACATTGTTATATTAATATAAACCTCTAAATTTGACAATACATTTGCACGTTGGTTATTTATGGATAATCAGCTTACTATACTTCTAATAGCGAGTCAGCTATTTTATTCAATAATAGACACAAAACCAACTTATGATATGCAAATTGTTTGTAATAAGTGACTTTAGAACTAACTTGTATTTACAGAATAGCTGACATGGATATTTTTCTCCAAGTTTGAAATTGTACCTGTTTTTTTTATTGTATTAACGTACAATTGCTTGCACACACACTTGTAAACACATACTTAGATAGGGAGTGGCTAACCAGAGTTGAAAACATAATGAGATGCTACACATAAATGCTTCTTCTGAATGGTTCAGCCTGAAACAGGAGTGTATTGCCAGTCTGGGGCTGACTTTACCTATGTATTTAAACCCTTTACAGAAAATAGTTCAATGCTAAAATATTTTAATGTACTACGGTATTTTAATAGTGTTGTGTATGTCCCTTTAATCATACAAGAGGGTTTTCAACAAAAGAAAGGATAAAAATGAGACAAAGAAAAAAGAGACCAAGGGAAGGGGAGTGGAGGGGAGGTGAGCTGCAAAATATGCACATTTATTATAGATGAATAATCAGAAGGTTTTGCGTTGGCCATGGGCAATGTTTACTAATACAATTTAAATTGCTAATTGGTACAAATTAATTAAACCAACCTAAAAGATTAGCCTTTTAGATATTTTTAAAATAATTTTAATGAAAAATACTGACAAATATGCAGAATTACCATTTAATTTATTATTTTGTAATCAAAAGCAAATGCGTTCGTTTACAGGCACATTAAATTCCGATTTCTGTTTTTTTATCTATATGTGGGTGTATTTAAAATGATTACATATTTTGTAAACATATGTTCTTGTGTGAAATTAAAAAAAATGTATATATGTTATAGGGTTTGTCACTGTCTACCAACAGAGCTGTAGGGGATGTCCTATGGATGAGTTCTGCACAAACATGGATTTCCGGTTAGTTTCAAAATCAATAAAAACAGCTTTAACTTAAAGGGACATTGTACACTAGATTTTTCTTTGCATAAATGTTTCTATAGCCCATCTGGTAGTGTTTTTTTAATAAAAATGTATAGTTTTGCTTATTTTTAAGAACATTGTGCTGATTTTCAGACTCCTAACCAAGCCCCACAATGCCAGATGTATACACACGTTTACAGACTCCTGCAGGCTCCTGTTTATGTTATCTGTCTTTTCATATGCATGTAAGAGGGGAGTGTCTGCTCTTTTTGTTTACCCAGACCCTTTCAGTGGGTGTCCCAGACTACCTCATCAACAGTGCTAAACTGGGAGCTTCTAAGTATGTTTTTTAAAAGGTTTTAGACTTGATTTTTAGATCAGTATCTGAGCATATTCTTCTTTATAGTAGTATCTATTACATGCAGTTATATGAAAATTGGTGTATACTGTCCCTTTAACCTTTTAAAAAGATGCACTAGTGCTGGTTGCATTCATATTTTAACTGATTCCCTGAAAGTGATGAATTAATGATTCACATCCTTATTCCTTTCATGTTGCAAAGCACAGATCCAATATGGGCTTGAACTTATGTTTATCTCTCAAATGCTTCTTTCATTAAAAAACGAAACATCAAATAAAGTTTCTTATAAGCTCAGTTTTTAGCAAAGGTTTGCATGCAACTAAATAATAGAGGCTCCTTTCTAGCTGCTAAGCCACAAAAACACGATTCTTATGCTATAAAGGTGCCATTGTTATGCCCAGTACCCCAATTATCTCCCCTCATTTAACCTTACTTGACCTGGCCCCAAACTGCAATTAACAATAATCATGCCCCAGCCCAAAATCCCAGTGACAAACGATAATCCAACAGTCTATTTGATTGTCATTACACGAGGAGGGCTGGTGTGTTCAAAGAGACTTTGTTGCTGTGAATCATTTGTAAAAAAGACATTGTTCTGTAAAGTGTTGTGCTATGCTTTGAAATACTGTGATGTGCTGCAGAGGATGAATTTACCCTTTAAATGTTAAACGGCCTATTTGCTGTTGCTGTCTCAATAAAACACTTGAAGCTAAAGTGAACTTTCCTGTGCTGCATTTCTACTCTAGAAGACTGTGGTTTAAAGTGTTCCTTGTAACAACACAAGCGCTCTCTCAGAACAAACAACAGCTCAATAACTTGTTGTTAGCTTGTTCTATGGATATTTACCACCTGGGAACAGATTCTTTAAGCCCAGTATTGCTTCTCACAGAGAAGATCTTTCCTGCAGTATATCAGTCTGATCCCAGTTCAGTCCAGCCTCAAAATACCAGGCAATCCTTCTCTAACCAAGGAACATGGCAACCCCAGACAATCATTTCGGCCTTTATTGGGCCTTGTCAGTGAGGTATAGCCATATTCCTTTGATTATATTGGGCAAGGAGTCCATGTCTGGTTCCCCTTTTTCCCTTAGGGAGACATAATTCACCCACAGAGAAGCACTTTCACAGGTATGAACAACCAGCTCAATAACTTGTTAGTTTGTTCAGTGACTATTTACCACCTGGAGCAGCTTCTTTTAGCCCAATAATGGTTTTCACATACAAGAATTTTCCTGAAGTATACCAGCATTGCCCTGCCTCACAAGGTCAGTCCAGCCTTACATATATAGTGAACTAGTGCCCTAGATGCATGAAATGCATATGATGTCACAGGAGGGTCTTGGCTTGCTATTATGGTTTTAATTGGGCTGCCATCCATAACCATGTTTTTAAAGGCATTGTACTGAATAAAGGAATTTTTTACCTATTGATCCTGGAGTGCCGAAGACTTTCTTGTTTCTATAAATATATATATATATATATATATATATATATATATATATATATAAATAAATATATATATATATATATATATATATATATATTTACTGTATATATATATATATATATATATATATATACATGGAAAAATATCACTATGGTTTACTAGTCAGGGGTTAAAAGCTACATAACACAGAGGGGAAAAAAATAGTAGTCCACTCAATGTTAAAGATAGGAAAAAGTAAAATTACTTAGTTGTCCGCTGCAATTTCTAAGTTGTCCAGGACCACTAGACCACTGTAAATTTCAAGCCCCGCTGACTGCTCATTTAAAGGACCACTAAAGTCAAAATTAAAGTTTCATAATTCAGAAGGACAATTTTAAACAACTTTCCAATTTTGATCTATTATCAAAATGTGCAAAATTGTTTTATATGCACACAATCTGAAGTACCAACTCCTACTGAGCATGTGCAAGATTCACAGAATATAAGTATCATAAAAATGCATGAACTTGTTACAAACACAATAGATGTGAACAAAAAATGTGGTATAGCACTGAATAAGGATATCGAATCCTGAGATCTCTCAGCAGAGACAGTCCTTAAAAGAAAGGGAAAAGCAAATAGTGAAATCCTGCAGGATGAATAATGGATAAGTGGAAGGTGTTGTACTCACACTTGGTAGAGCTATGAAAATAAAGATAAACCAGGGAACATCAGGTAAGTAGAAATATTTATTCAAACTCACAGGTCACTCGGGTATATTACAGGCAAAAGGTAAAAAGGAACACGCTCTCAAATGCTACTCAGCGGGTTAACAACAGTGTGTGTGAAGACTAGATCAGCTATGTTCAAAGTCCAAGTCCCAAGCCTC
The DNA here is from genome assembly GCF_027579735.1 of Bombina bombina. NCBI lineage: Eukaryota > Metazoa > Chordata > Amphibia > Anura > Bombinatoridae > Bombina > Bombina bombina. The sequence goes on along the minus strand of NC_069505.1, from coordinate 158,707,191 downwards.
CTAGTGACATCAGAGTTTTGTATGTCCAATGCAACGCACGTGTTACCGGTCATGGTCGGCTTTTTCAAGTATGATAGCCTTGATCCTCGAACACAGCTGATCTCTTCACACACCTTTGTTAACCGGCTGTCACAATTTTCTTGAGAGGATCTATTATGTAGAGAAAATCAAGTAGCTTTTATAATATTTGACATAATGTAGCAAATATAGTACAACTATAACACACTTGAGTTACTGTTGATCTAATTTTGCAACTTAGTATACAAACAATTGTATCCCATAAGAATAATTTCCTTCTATTCTTAGGCATATGAGTATTCTCTGAAATGTATATTTACATAAAATAAAGCATAGCTAATTAATAGACACTTGCTTTTACAGGACTGTGTTAATTTAAGCGTGAAAATAACCATAGGAGGAAGAACCACCGGTAATTTAACATATGAACAAAATTAATTATAAGTTCACTGGCTGAGGAACAATAATTTGCATGAGCTGAGACTTTTGAACAGCACAAGAAAAGATACACGGGAACCTAACTAGGTAATGTAAACTAAAGTACCTTGAATTGCTGCAGGGAGAGTACCTCTTACTGAGGTTAAGTGAGAGAAGCTTCGTCGCAACAGCCATCACAGAAGATAGTGCCACTTTGAAGAGGTGAAGACGGGAGCCGATGAAATCTGCAATACACGGAAGAGGAGTGCAGTCTTGTCGACTGATGAGTTGAAGCTGTAGCGGTGTGAGCAGCTGATTGAGTCAGATGACGGGTCGAAGTTAACTTCGGCTTGATGGTTAAAGCGTGTTTGCTGAGCGTGGCTCTGACTTCACAGGATGTAACAGTTATATACAAAGTAAGGAAATTCAACACATGTAGGTGTATTATCTAGAGGAAATAAACTTGAGAGGAAACACAATTAAAATTTCCTGAAATATTATCCAGGTCTTAACGTAGGAAATATGAGGGGAATAATAAGTAAGTTACATAGAACTCGAAGCTGCTATGCTAGGAAACGAGCAGGATACAAATTTCCAAGCAATTTGGAAATGGATAACTCCCCCTATTTAAAGGGACAGGCTTAAGTGGAAGCTATCCCATCTTAAAGGAATAGTACATGATACCGGCTGAGTTGCGTTTGAGAGCGGTTTATCTTTATTTTTATACATGAGCGTTCAAACTTAGAGCTAAGTCATAGCTCTACCAAGTGTGAGTAAAACACCTTGTACTCATCCATTATTCATCCTGCAGGAGCTCACTATTTGCTTTTCCCTTTGTTTTAAAGTCTGTCTCTGCTGAAAGATCTCAGGATTCAATATCCTTAGTAAGTGCTATATCACAGAATATAAGTATATGCATTTTGTGATTGGTTGACAGCTGTCACATGATGCAGTGGGAGTAAAATAAAACTAACTTTGAAATTAGTCATAAAAATATCTACTACTCATGTAAAATTAGAACTAAGTGCATTCTCTATTTACTATGCGTTTATTGATTATGCTATTCTTCTGTGTTTAGTGGTCCTTTAAATAAAAAATAAATTAAAAAATAAACATTTGTCAGGGCACTATTTGAATAACAATTTTGCAGGTAGAAATAAACATAAGAAATAAATATTACATTTTTGTAAAGGAGGTAATGCGGTTTACTGGCACTAAATAATTAAAAACTACATTTCTTTCATGTAATTGGCAAGAGTCCATGAGCTAGTGACGTATGGGATATACAATCCTACCAGGAGGGGCAAAGTTTCCCAAACCTCAAAATGCCTATAAATACACCCCTCAGCACACCCACAATTCAGTTTTACAAACTTTGCTTCCTATGGAGGTGGTGAAGTAAGTTTGTGCTAAGATTTCTACGTTGATATGCGCTTCTCAGCATTGTTGAAGCCCGATTCCTCTCAGAGTACAGCGAATGTCAGAGGGACGTGAAGAGAGTATCACATATTGAATACGCTGATTTCCCTAACGGGGGTCTATTTCATAGGTTCTCTGTTATCGGTCGTAGAGATTCATCTCCTACCTCCCTTTTCAGATCGACGATATACTCTCAATTTACCATTACCTCTACTGATAACTGTTTTAGTACTGGTTTGGCTATCTGCTATATGTGGATGGGTGCCTTTTGGTAAGTATGTTTTTTATTACTTAAGACACCTCTGCTATGGTTTGGCACTTTATGCATTTATATAAAGTTCTAAATATATGTATTGTACTTATATTTCAAGTATCAAGAGGTGCAGACAGTTCATATGGACTGAATAATATTTGGATATGGCTTTGAATCATAACATATAAACATACATATAAGCATTTAAAGATGTTATGAATTAACCAATGGTCCTTTCAAAAGAGTTTAGCATATATTTTCATATTAGCGACTGTATTAGGTTCACTTTTGGAATTTTTTCATGACATTATATTTGCTCTGTTTTAAACATATGTATTGATTATTTCCAGGGTTTGTATACACTATGGAAGAGTTTTGGATGATTCATGCAGAAGATGGACTTTATACCGTTGTATATTTATATATGTAGACTTACTGACAGGAATCAGGTACCTGTTTATTTACTTACAAATGCATTTGACTATATTGATTAAGTCCTTTGGTCCAATGCTTAAACAACAAATATTATACTCCATTTCATGAATCCTCAACTCTAAACAATAATATTTACTCTGCATGTCTCTTTAAATATGCATAGGATAATGGATATAGTGTTCTTTGAAACTAATTTGACTTCTCTGTATGTCTCTTTAAATGTGCATGAGATGAGTTATATACTGTCTTTAAAATCTAGTTTGACTAATCATGCCCATTGTTTGATATATATATGTATTGTTTAGTATTACATATATTTTTTGCTTTACCCAATGACATTTCTTTAACCTAGTGTGTATATACTAAAATCAGCTCAATATCTAATTATTGTAAACTAGCGAGTATCTTAAGTGTTAATAAGGCTAGTAGGCGTGCTTGTGTTTTTAAGTAAGTTGAAAGTTGTTAACCAATCAAATTTTATAATGTCTTTTAAAAGAAGGGGGAGTTGACCCAGCACCTATGGCTATGACTACGGCAACAGCCGAAACGCGTAAGCCAGTTTAGGTGTCAGCCTACTCTGCCTATATGATAACGTTTTTTCCATGTATTTTTAATTATTACCAATAAATATTTTTGTTTTAATGAACTGTCCGCACCTCTTGATACTTGATTCTTATTATGCCTGAAGGACAGTTCATTTATTGAAACAAAAGGTATATGCTAGAAGGAGCGCTTTGATCTCTTTAAAGGGATCTTAGCTGTGTATAGTCTAAGGGTAATTAAGAAATGATCTGTGTATGTTTAAAATGTATACATATTTATTTCAAATATTAAAAGTTAATAAAACCAATCACAACTGCTAAAAACATATAATGATAATTCACAGTACTAAATTCTTGAAATACCTTAAAAAACTTATGTTGACACAACAATATGTGCTATATGAGTGTAAAAGTAATGCTGAGATTTCCAAAAAATATAAAATATAAGAATGGTGACCTTTAGGTGTACACCCTGTTAGAGTCAATTATCACACGCGGCGTGAGAGTGAATAAACAATTGGAGTAAAAAATTGGAGTAAAAAATTAGTGACACAAAAATATAGTTCATGTGAAAAAATAGTTCACGTGAAAAAAATCATGTGGAAAAATATCAAGTGAAAAAATATATCAAGTAAAAATAGTCCAAGTAAAAGTGAATGTTATTATCTTTTATGGTGTCTTTTTGAAATTATATCCTTGTGATCCGTATCCTAAGAAGAGTTGTCCAACTGTTCTTCAAATGGCACAATTATAATCCACTTTGGGTGTATCCATAAAGCTTTAAACCTAAGTGAAAAAATAAACATACATAGTGCAATATGCTTCGCTAAAAGTGGCTGAATAGGTATTAAACTCACCGATTAGGGACCTGAGCCGTGAATATCAGTAACAGTCTACGCGTTTCGATCCTCCTGGATCTTTCTCAAGACTGATATTGGCTCTAATGATCCCCTACCTTAAATAGGGTGTGTGTTCTAAATTGTGGTCCGCCAAAGGGCGCCAAAAACCGCTTCCGTTGGTTACCTTTGACCCGGAAATGTCTCCAGTTTTTAGTATCAGCGGTTGTTGCGCGAAACCGGAAGTGTTATTACAGCCGGAATTGGCACTTCTTGCCTGTGTATGAGAGTATATGGCACGAAACCGGAAGTGACGCTTCGCTTTGTGACGTCACTTCCGCAGTTTCACTTTCGTTCCAAGCGTATACTAATCCAATTGGTACCTTGTTTATAGAAACAATTGGAAGAATATTCACTTTCAAGTCCCTTAATCATGAGAGTCTATACCTTTACATAATACAGCCAATATTACTTGTGCTAAAAATATCAAACATAATTATGTTTAAAATTATGTTTAAAATATCGGACACAGTTATGTTTAAAATGCATAATTCTAATTGGAGTAATATGTGTAAATGGTAGTGGTAGAGCTCAGTGTGGGCTAAAGTTAATCTATAATTCTTAGTGAATAGGGAACACACACCCTATTTAAGGTAGGGGACCATTAGAGCCAATATCAGTCTTGAGAAAGATCCAGGAGGATCGAAACGCGTAGACTGTTACTGATATTCACGGCTCAGGTCCCTAATCGGTGAGTTTAATACCTATTCAGCCACTTTTAGCGAAGCATATTGCACTATGTATGTTTATTTTTTCACTTAGGTTTAAAGCTTTATGGATACACCCAAAGTGGATTATAATTGTGCCATTTGAAGAACAGTTGGACAACTCTTCTTAGGATACGGATCACAAGGATATAATTTCAAAAAGACACCATAAAACATAATAACATTCACTTTTACTTGGACTATTTTTACTTGATATATTTTTTCACTTGATATTTTTCCACATGATTTTTTTCACGTGAACTATTTTTTTACATAAACTATATTTTTGTGTCACTAATTTTTTACTCCAATTTTTTACTCCAATTTTTTATTCACTCTCACGCCACGTGTGATAATTGACTCTAACAGGGTGTACACCTAAAGGTCACCATTCTTATATTTTATATTTTTTGGAAATCTCAGCATTACTTTTACACTCATATAGCACATATTGTTGTGTCAACATAAGTTTTTTAAGGTATTTCAAGAATTTAGTACTGTGAATTATCATTATATGTTTTTAGCAGTTGTGATTGGTTTTATTAACTTTTAATATTTGAAATAAATATGTATACATTTTAAACATACACAGATCATTTCTTAATTACCCTTAGACTATACACAGCTAAGATCCCTTTAAAGAGATCAAAGCGCTCCTTCTAGCATATACCTTTTGTTTAACTTAAAATCTGATCGGGAGATTTTGCACATAGGAGCTGGTATAGTGGCATTCTTGGCGCTGGAGCTATATATTTATTGTTTAAATTCTCCATCTCGATCAATCTCCTAAGCAGCCTAGAGTGCAGTAGTCAAGGGTTCATCAAATTATAAGGGATAGTCCCTATATTACTATCAATAGGACAAATTTAGTGAGAATCTACGGAATGGAAGATATACCCTCTAACACACCTTTGCACAACCCCCTATCTACTATTAGTAGCTTAAGAACAGATATTAATTTTGATATAATCCAAGCTCTCAATAAGGACAACAAACAACCTGATGGTCAAGTGGTAGATATAGATGCCACGTTTAAGATTTTAGAAAAATTATTAATTTCAGAAACTAAATATACAGCAGAAATCTCATATTTGAAAAAATGTCTAGAGTTAAGTATTATTCCTAGGGGGTTAATAGTACAGAAAAATTGTTCATTTAACATTGAACATAAAGAATATTCTGACAGGTGGGCAACAGCCACTAAAGATATCTCACACACTCTGATGCAAATAATTATAGACTATAAAAACATATCTATTAGAGGGCGGAGCCTGACTGAGTTTAGAGATGGCAGCATAATCTCTGAGCTCCCTGCTGCACAATACAAAAGTTAGCGTCAAAATAAGGGGAACCACTAGAAAAATACCCATTCAACACAAATAGGAGCGAGGGGACCCAAGGACAAATGGACTGAGCTTTTTTAATCCAAGCATGGAGATAAAATTCACTTTTGCTAGCTGAGCCGGATTTTCGCGCCGAAAAATTTGTGGCGCACAGACCGGCGAAAGAGCATCACAGAGATACAGGTCTCATAACGGAGGCAACTTCAGTGCCCAGACCCAGACTGTAATTCACACCGGAACACAGAAAGAGATGGTCTTTATTTCAATCCGGTTTACATAAGACCCATGAGGTAAGCCGCGGCAGCGGACACATTAAGTAAAAGCTAAAAGGCTCACAGTGCTAAGATACCAGAGGCCCCGGGATATACTTTGAAGGGCCATAGATACACGGGCTGATATGCAATGGGCTGCAGAGGGACTGGATTGAGACTGACACTCTTATAAACGCAGCTTTTCTACTGAAGCTACAGGGGAAAGATATCACTTATGTTCACTGCAAAATATACCCATTAAGGTGAGGAGGGGGAGATGAGGTGAAGATAGAGGATTTTTTCGGATACTCAGTGCTATAACAATCTAAGAGAGATGCAGGGGTGAAATAGAGGCCTTACAAAAGTTTGATAGACATAAGGACACACAGCAACACAGGTGGAACAAGATATTAACCTCTTAAAGAGGCAGAACAATACAGAACACACAGATCCCCTGAAAAATACATCGCTGCAGACTAGCAGCACTGCTTTTTCTCCCTCCTGTCCTCTGCCTCATAGAGGTGCAGAACCAGAACAGAGTTAAAATAAACACTACAGATTGCCATGTAATTGCAGGCCTCATACACACGAGGACTCTGATATCTTTAACAATACTTGCTTTGGGAAGTCTATTCTGCTACACGAATCTGCAACATAACTTATTCCTTTGCAATTTTTGGAAAGTTAAAAACTAGAAACCTGATTACTCATTTATAACTCTACTTGGCTAGTATGTCAGCCAGAAAGCCGGCTAAGGGAGAAAAACCACATAAGCCCACTGCAGTGAGTACTTTTTTTTAAATCCTCTAGACTCAGTAAAAATCCAGAGCAGCAAACAATGGAGGCAATAGGGGACTCAGACCCTGAATCTAATCCTCAGGAAGAGGGGGCACACAAAATCCCAGTAACTAAAGCTGATTTAAAAGACCTGGTTTCTAAGAAAGATATTACAAGCAATTTTGAAAAACTTTGGGAAAAAATAGACTCTATGCACAATGCTGTTACTTCCAGCCTGACTGATATTCGTTCAGATATTGCTGAACTAGGTGGGAGACTTGACGCACTTGAGGAAACTAGAGACATAGTCTCAGAAGAATTAGCATCAACTTCTCACACTATCCAAACACAGCAACAATCCATTACAGATCTGCAAGATAAGGTAGACGATTTGGAAAATAGATCTCGCAGAAACAATATCAGACTAAAGGGAGTCCCAGAAACCATATCAAATTCAGAGCTGCATACTTACCTACAGCAACTATTCCACAATATCACAAGTGACTCTGAAGATTCCGACTATGACATGGAACACGCTCACAGAGCCCTACGCGCAAAACCAAAAGGTGATGCGCCTCCCAGAGACGTTATTATTAAATTTTCATTTTTTCAGGACAAAGAAAAAATACTCCAAGCATCAAGAAACAAGCCCACATATAAATTTCAAGGTAACATCATACAATTTTTTCAAGACCTCAGCCTCCGCACACTTCAAAGAAGAAGCACCCTACGCCCACTGACCACCCTTCTCAGGAAGCACCAAGTTAAATATAAATGGGGCTTTCCCTTTGCTTTGTACATCCTTAAATATAACAAGACCATCACGATTCGTGAGCTTGAAGAGATCACTCCAACATGCAAGCTGCTAGGACTGGAAGCACCCCTCAGAAAACCAATCACCAAAACAAAATACCCAGCCCGTGCACTCCAAATGGTCAAAAGTAAACCGGAAAGGATCCAAGAAATAACACAAAACCAAGAACCTTTCACCCTCATCACCTAATTTTTTTTTCCTCACTCTGCACCATCTAATATTTCGGGCAAGGCCCCACAAAACAACAAGAGCCTGATACAAGACCTCATTGGAACTTTCAGGAGCCTGTATGCCATGATGACAAGATCTATATCAAGATTCCTTCCCCTCGGAGTTACCAGCAATGGACCCTGGGGAAAAACTTTACAGTTAGAGCCATGATCTGATACAGAGATGTCGGATTTGAGACTTGAATGACTCTACCTAATAAAGCTTAATAAGTTTACTCGTTGCTGACTTTTAAAATAGGAGTAGTTTAATATACTAGCAGCTTTAAACTCAGGCTAGGAATGTTTAGTTATGTTTTGCATAAGGACCCACAGATTGGGTCACAGTTAATGTTATGTTTGTTCTATTGTTTTCTTTATTATTCCTTGAATTTACCCTTTTCTCCTCTTCCTCTCTCTAAGGGCATCTGGGCTGCTCTCCTCCTCACATTACACAAGAGAACTTTTGTTCACCACTCTGACTGTGTCATCTCGCCGGAAATGTATGTATCGCAGATATTTATACACGAACATATTCCATCAAACATACCTAACACAGCATTAAGATGACCCCCCGAATACACCTCATATCACACAATGTGAGAGGGTTAAACACTAATGTAAAAAGACGTACAGCTATGTCCCACTATCTACATCTAGGAGCCAACCTCATATTCCTCCAAGAAACACATTTCACTCAAAACATTATTCCAAAATACTGGGCTAAACATTACACCCAACACTATCATGCAACCACAGACTCCAAAAAAAGAGGAGTTTCAATCCTGATTCACTCTAACCTATCGTTTGAACACGAATCCACTATAGCAGACAAAGAGGGGAGATATGTTATTGTTAAGGGTCGATTGCAGGAGTCAGATGTCATCCTATGTAATGTTTATGCCCCCAATGACAACCAACATGTCTTTTTCCAGACCATATCCAACCTGATTACTAACTGGTCTCAACATAAAATAATATTAGCAGGAGACTTTAATATCACCATGACCAAACATTCAGATACGAATACCAAATTATCACCCAAACAGCTCCGACACAACAGACTAGTTAATGTCATACAAGACCACTTGACCTCACATGCACTACTAGACTCCTGGTCCACACTATATGGACAGACATCAGATACTACATTCTACTCCTCAGCACACAAACAATACACCAGAATAGATTATATCTACACTAGCCAAGTTTTACAACCTCTCTATAACAGGTCGACAATCCACCCTTGTGTATGGTCTGACCATTCTGTGCTGATGCTGCACTTGGATGGATTTGTTGACACGGGCAGATCCCGGACATGGACATATGACCCCACATAGTTGAAGGACCCCCTACTTAAAGAAAAACTTAGCAACTCACTAAAGGAATTCTGGGACATAAATAAAGGGTCCACGACTAATCCTATCTCCCCCTGGGCAGCCCACAAGACATACCTCAGGGGTCTTCTCATTCGAGAAAAGGCAATACGAAACAAAAAACATAGAACATTACTCTCACAACTCCACAATGAAATTAAAGATCTAGAAACCAGGCACAGACTTACTCAAAACAAGGACATATTAGCCTCCCTAGAAACCAAAAGATCCCATTTAGCTAATCTTCTAAAAGAATTCTCCACTAGAGCAATTCAGAAGCTTGACACACAATACTACATATATGCCAATAAACCGGATAGGTTCTTAGCTCATAAATTAAGAGAACGATGCAAAGCTTCTACCATTATGTCCATATTACTCCCGACTGGCGTTTCGTTATCTCATCCTCAACACATAGCGGAGACCTTTGCAGACTTCTATGGGAAACTTTATGACGGAAACAAGGTATCACACACACAATCAGTAGCCTTACAGACTGCAAATTTCTTGGAGGAAACAGAGCTAAATTCTCTTTCGGAAGATTTAGATAGCTTAAATTCCCCGGTGACTAGAGAGGAAGTTTTAGGCGTAATAAGAGACCTCAAATCAGGGAAAGCCGCAGGGCCAGACGGGTTCGCCAGTGAATACTATAAAACCTTCAAAGGATTACTAGTACCACACCTCACTGATTTCTGCAATTATATACTAGAAGGCCACACTATTCCAGACGACCTTTTGCAAGCCAGAATAGTGGTAATCCCGAAACCTGGGAAGAATCACAACCTCTCATCTCCCTACCTAACCTATACAAAACCCTAGAGGAATTCTCCCAGATCTCAGGTTACAAAGTTAACCTTGATAAATGTGAAGCGATGTCGCTAGGTCTCCCACAACACACCAAAAAATTAATAGAATCCAACTTCGACCTAGCTTGGACTACTCACTCCCTCAAATATCTGGGAATCCATCTGACTCCCCAAATCAACCAATTATATAAATATAATTATAACGTCATATATAGAAATATTAGGAAAGATCTGAATAAGTGGAAGACGTACAATTTCTCGTGGATGGGCAGACTGGCGACAATTAAGATGACTGTTTTACCCCGCCTTCTATATCTTTTCAGGACACTTCCCATAGAGGTCCCGATACTAGATTTAAAAAAGTTACAAGCGGAACTAATTGCGTTCATTAGAGGGAAGAAAACAGCCAGGATCCCAACCTCATTAATTACAAAACACAGGACACTAGGAGGCATAGGAGCCCCCAACTTATTAGAATATTATAGAGCTTCAAGGCTAGCACAAACACTACTCTTAGGAATCAGAGAGAAACTGGTCCTCTGGACCAAATTGGAGGCAGATCTAGGGGGATCCACTCATGCAGATGACATTCTATGGCAAAAACTCACCCCGGACACACCACCAACAGATATCGCTCACACATAATGGATCACGCTAAACACCTATGGTCTCTACTAACAAAACAACAGAAGATATTACCTTCTCAAACAATTATGTACCCACTCAGATGCATCCTTTCTAGCGAAGTCTGTACTGTAGTGGATAAGTGGGCAAACAAGGGCCTGTATAGGGTAGCAGATTGGCTGGAGGGGGGTAAATCCAAGACATTCACACAAATTCAGGAACAAATAGCCCCACTAAAACTTTTATGGTTCCAATATCTTCAGGTTAATTCAGCTATTCAACAACATCTAAAATCAAATAGAACCAACACACTCACGGCCATAGAAAACTTAATACGATCGACATATAGACCCAAAAAGATGATTTCCAGACTATACCTAGAGATTCAAGCACTAAACAATGCTACTAAACCCACATTAGCCATGACATGGGAAGCCGACCTAGATATCAACAAACATAAAGAGACATGGGATGAAATATTTCACTCAGCCTGTTCGGGGCTTTTAAGCGCAAACTTACGGGAAAACACTATTAAAACTATGTATAGATGGTACCTAACCCCGATTAGAACTCAACACATGTCCCTCACCAACAATAGACTCTGTTACAGAGGATGTGGGGAAATTGGTTCATACCGCCATATGTGGTGGGACTGCAATATAATCCAGCCCACATGGGACCATCTATCCTCCCTCCTGGGTACGGTCCTAGAGGAGAGAATCCAACTCACTCCAGCACAAGCACTCCTCCACAAACCCCTCCCTCGATTTAATAAACACATAAACACCTTCATTAAGATCACCTGCACGGTGACTAGAATGAGTATTGCAAAATACTGGAAAACGAAGGCCCCCCCATGGGAGGAAGTGAGGAACAAGATCTCGTTAACCCACCGTATGTATGAGTCTGCATCACACATCCTAGATACACAAACACAATTTGAGAAAGTCTGGTTCTACTGGACACTAAACAGAAACTTAGCTGTATAGCTATTTCTCTTGAGATATCACAGACACACAGAACACAGTAAATACATTGCTCAGAGGGGGGTCTGGATGTCCTAACCTAACCTTGTCCTATCATTTCTAGCCTTCTGTCTTATGCTTTACTCTCCGTGTATTTACCCAACATAATTCCGGATTACTTGACTAGAATTATACACAAGAACAACGGGCATAACTACACTCTATATTTTTTATCCTTTACTTTTTCATCTTTCATCTTACCCTACTTCTCATTCCTCCTTTTTTTTATTGAACACAAGAACTAAGAGTTATCTGGTCTTATTATTATATCTTCTCAAGATGGTTTGGCCCTATTATCTAACAAGTTGTGCCAGGGGTTGATGGCGACCTGATACCCTAGGCAGCTCTTACAATGATATCTACATTGGCCATTCCGTTTCTTCCTGTTACTGTTGAATCTTGAAGACCTTTGTTGTACTTATTCTAAATGATTTCTGTCTTGTTTTTTATTTGTAAAATCAATAAAAACAATTTAAACATAAATTTACTGTCCTTTTAAAGGGATAGCAGATATTAAAAAAAAACATATCTATTAAAAGACTTGGATAAAAATATAAAGGAAGAGGAAACAAAGATGGAGCATATCAATGACCTTAATATATTTAAGACTAAACAAGAGCAATTAAACTCTAGAATAAAGAAAATTAAAGATGAAATTATTTCAAAGAAAACAAAGAAAATACATAGAGATTTGAACATAGCTACACAGAACAGTGTTGAAATGAATATGAAGACAAACACAAACATTAACAATGAAACATCAGGAGAGGATGAGATTACACATATAGAAACTGAGTGGACAATGGTGGCTCCAAAGAAAAATGGTAATAGAAACCCACAAAGACAGTGGGCTAATGATGATAACCACTAACATAATCATAGTGGAAATATGAGTAATTATGAAAGGCACCATCCAAGATCAAGGGATAGGTACTTTAAAGACCACCCTAGCTCTAGAGAACATATGAGAGAAGGTAATAGAGGACATAAACAAGGGTGGGATCAGCCACATAACTCTTATTACAAATCCCCATCCAACAGATCCTATACAAATTACCACATGAATTATCACTCCAACCACTATCAAAGCCCTATGGATAAGGTGGGATATGGTCATTATGGAGAGAGATCCCCCTGGTATCCAAAGAGGGAGGAATATCCTAGAGGTAGGTCACCGAGACACTTCATGAGGGAAGAGAGACTGAGGAACAGATCACCACCTAGGTGGGATAATAGATTCCAAACCAGATTTCCTTCCTATGAAGGAAGAGGGAACTATACCCAATAATACTATCATAGACAAAACTATAGGAACACAAATCCTAGAGTACAATTCAAAGAACAGAATGAAAGATTCCCACAAAAGAATATACATCATACAGGTGTTAGAAACCATTGGGATGAAACTCAAGTATCACCCAAAAATAGGTTTGAACCTCTGAGACATGAGGGAGATACACACAAATCTACTCCAACCACCCCAAGACAAACAATTAATAACACATCTGGAAATAAGGAAGGACAGATTGAAAATCATTTTTTAGGGGAAGGAAATTTGGCCCCAATAGACAGAAACAAACAGTCCAAAAGGAAAAACAGAACACAGGACATAGAAGAAAGTCCGGTTCTAAAAAGAAAAACCACAGGGGTGGAAGAGCAGGATTAAAAATACAGCAGAAAAGACTAAAAGATGAACAAAAACAAAAAGATGCATTACACATAGAGTCCACCATAACACCATCCACCAGTAATACAGATCCCAAACAGAAAGGGATCTATAATTTGAGTAAAATTGATCTCAATCCGAAAGACATTGAGGTTTTATCATTGGGTCTATCTTATGCTCCATCTAGAGGTCTTGATAAATTTCAAACATATACACATGTAAAACAATTGATAAGAAAACTGACGCTCAAAAGGTTCTTTTGTAAATCAGCGTTAGAAAGATCTAACAGCACATTAGAGAATAATAGAACACTAACACCCAGCCAGAACAAGACGGGACACACAACTTTAAAACCAAAATCCACGTTTTTCCCTATAACACAAAAAGGGCCTCACATTGAGACACTTGAAAATATAGTCTGCAATGAGATAAAGAAATTGAATAATATGTCACTTAAGAAATTTCATCATAATCTGAACAAAACACAATTAGAGACCATCACAAACTTTGAGAGAAATAGAAATATCGTAATAAAACCAGCGGACAAGGGGGGAGGGATTATAATCCTGAACAAGGAAGATTATGAAATAGAGTCAAAAAGGATTTTGGGCGATATTGAGACATATAAGGTTTTAACAAAAGACCCCACAGAATCTTATAAAAAAGATTTGGACATTATGATAATGTCAGCTAAAAGAAAGGGGATATTGAACCAAAACGAATACAGATATATAAGGACAGAGCACCCTAGAATACCTGTATTCTATTACCTGCCCAAAATACACAAAAGTCTGACCAACCCCCCGGGTAGGCCTATAATTTCAGGCATTGGATCCATTACATGTAATTTGTCAGAGTACATCGACAAGAAACTTCAAAAATATGTTAAGGCTCTCCCTTCCTACCTAAGGGACTCAACTGATGTCCTCAATACATTAAACAATCTAGAATGGGAAGAGGATTATATTTTAGCCACTTGTGATGTGACTGCCCTATACACGAGTATTCCACACAACTCGGGTATAGAGGCAGTCAGCTATTTCCTAGAAAAAGACGATGAAGTGAGTCCCGACCAGAGAGAGTTTATCTTGGATAGCATTCTTTTCATTTTAACACACAATTATTTTCATAATGGAGGAAAATTCTATAACCAGATTTGCGGTACAGCCATGGGGACCAGGTTTGCGCCCAGCTACGCAAACCTCTCTATGGGCAAATGGGAGAACCTATTCTGGGATTCCTGCCCAGCGGGCGCAGACCTGATCCTCTTCAAAAGGTATATAGACGACATCCTAATAGTGTGGAAAGGAAGTATTGAAGATCTGGAACACACTATACACGTGATGAATAAGAATACCGCAAATTTAAAGTTTACATATGAGATAAGTAAAAGGAACATTCATTTTTTGGATTTAGATATCAATATGGAGAAAGGAAAAATCTCGACCTCAACCTATTTCAAGGAAGTAGATTGCTGCAACTACATTCACCAAACTAGTTGCCACCTTCAAAGATGGAAGGCTAATATCCCCAAAGGCCAACTGATGAGAATCAGAAAAAACTGTTCCGATGTTAATAAATGGAAGGAACAATCAAAGATCCTGAAAAAGAGGTTCTTAGATAGGGGATATGAAGAGGAAACTATAGACAAGACCATAAAAGAAATTGAAACCATGGACAGAGGACCTATGTTACACTATAAAGACAAAGAAAAAACATGTAAGAATGGCACAGGAATAGAAGTACCTTTTATAACTGAATATAGCGAAAATCGATTTTTAATCGAAAAGATCATAAAGAAAAATTGGCATTTCCTAAAAGAAGACAACATTATCGGAAAAGATCTGAATGAGACACCAAGGTTCATATATCGGAAAACAAGAAACTTGAAAAGTATTCTTGCACCAAGTGTTTCAAAAATTCAGAAGAAGACAATAAATGATGTCCTAGGCCAACAATTAAAAGGGTTCTTCCCATGCCACTCGTGTAAAGCGTGTAAACATGGCAAAAAAGCACGGACTTTCAAATCCAAAATAACAGGGGAAACTTTTAATATGAATGATGTGATAAAATGTCAGGATAGTGGTATTATATATCTGATAGAGTGTGGTTGTGGACTTCAGTATATAGGCCAATCCTCCAGGAAACTTAAAGACAGGATAAGGGAACACCTGTTACAAATCAAATGGAAGAAGGAGGACTTCTCCCTATCTAAGCACTTTAAAGAATTCCACAACAGTAACAGTAAAACTCTCAGATACATGGGTATAAGTAAAGTAAAGAAGAATTGGAGAGGAGGGGACTTTGAAAAGTCACTTTTAAAAGAAGAGTCAAAATGGATCTTCAATATGGACTGCATATTCCCCAAAGGT
This sequence comes from Bombina bombina, assembly GCF_027579735.1. Classification (NCBI taxonomy): domain Eukaryota; kingdom Metazoa; phylum Chordata; class Amphibia; order Anura; family Bombinatoridae; genus Bombina; species Bombina bombina. Next base: position 158,691,244 of record NC_069505.1, on the reverse strand, counting down.
TTCAATAGTAATATAGAAATATTACATTTACTATAAAACAAAACCTCTCTAAAAAAATCCTCCCCAACAGGCTCCTAACTTATCCATTATTTATTACAAATAATCCACTTCCAAGGATATTTTTTTATTATAATATTTTTATTATAATATTTTTAGTACTCTCTATTATTCTCATATATTTTTATATTTATATATTTATATATTTTTATATTTTTATATTTTATATTTGTATCCATATTTTCCTCCAAGAATGATCTCAAATAGAGATCTCTCTGGATCGCACTACACTATAGTCTTTGAGGATTAAGATATAGATTGCAATACAAGCCGAGTCAAATGTTTTTACTAACTGACCCAGTCTATGTCTTAGAAGGGTATATGGGGGGCCACGTTTTAACGTAGGTCACACGACTCCATCTCTCTCCTCCCCTCAAAATTGTTAACTTAGTCATTCATCTATATTTAGATAGTAGTATGTATAGGAAGGTATGAGGTAGTTGTGGTAATTCACTAAGAATTATAGATTAACTTTAGCCCACACTGAGCTCTACCACTACCATTTACACATATTACTCCAATTAGAATTATGCATTTTAAACATAACTGTGTCCGATATTTTAAACATAATTTTAAACATAATTATGTTTGATATTTTTAGCACAAGTAATATTGGCTGTATTATGTAAAGGTATAGACTCTCATGATTAAGGGACTTGAAAGTGAATATTCTTCCAATTGTTTCTATAAACAAGGTACCAATTGGATTAGTATACGCTTGGAACGAAAGTGAAACTGCGGAAGTGACGTCACAAAGCGAAGCGTCACTTCCGGTTTCGTGCCATATACTCTCATACACAGGCAAGAAGTGCCGATTCCGGCTGTAATAACACTTCCGGTTTTGCGCAACAACCGCTGATACTAAAAACTGGAGACATTTCCGGGTCAAAGGTAACCAACGGAAGCGGTTTTTGGCGCCCTTTGGCGGACCACAATTTAGAACACACACCCTATTTAAGGTAGGGGACCATTAGAGCCAATATCAGTCTTGAGAAAGATCCAGGAGGATTGAAACGCGTAGACTGTTACTGATATTCACGGCTCAGGTCCCTAATCGGTGAGTTTAATACCTATTCAGCCACTTTTAGCGAAGCATATTGCACTATGTATGTTTATTTTTTCACTTAGGTTTAAAGCTTTATGGATACACCCAAAGTGGATTATAATTGTGCCATTTGAAGAACAGTTGGACAACTCTTCTTAGGATACGGATCACAAGGATATAATTTCAAAAAGACACCATAAAAGATAATAACATTCACTTTTACTTGGACTATTTTTACTTGATATATTTTTTCACTTGATATTTTTCCACATGATTTTTTTCACGTGAACTATTTTTTCACATGAACTATATTTTTGTGTCACTAATTTTTTACTCCAATTTTTTACTCCAATTTTTTATTCACTCTCACGCCGCGTGTGATAATTGACTCTAACAGGGTGTACACCTAAAGGTCACCATTCTTATATTTTATATTTTTTTTAAATCTCAGCATTACTTTTACACTCATATAGCACATATTGTTGTGTCAACATAAGTTTTTTAAGGTATTTCAAGAATTTAGTACTGTGAATTATCATTATATGTTTTTAGCAGTTGTGATTGGTTTTATTAACTTTTAATATTTGAAATAAATATGTATACATTTTAAACATACACAGATCATTTCTTAATTACCCTTAGACTATACACAGCTAAGATCCCTTTAAAGAGATCAAAGCGCTCCTTCTAGCATATACCTTTTGTTTAACTTAAAATCTGATCGGGAGATTTTGCACATAGGAGCTGGTATAGTGGCATTCTTGGCGCTGGAACTATATATTTACAGTTCATTTATTGCACAGATATAGTGAGCCGTGAGATATAGGGCCAGTGCTGTACACGGACCTGCTGGCTACAGACACAACTCCTATCCCATTGGCCTACATTGGATGTCGGATCCCAGAACAGCTTGTTTTTCACTAGATGACGTCACTGCCCTCTCGCTCCTCGTGGCCTGGTGAATTGGCGTGCGGTTGGAAGAAGGTGAGTGTACCAGCTGGAAGGCAACGCTGAAGCAGCGGTAAGGAATCCTCATACCGGCTGGTCCCCCTTGAAGATACCGCACTGATACACGGGTGGAGCTGCTATAGAGGGGTGAAAACTTATCCTTTTATTACCTCTATGTTTCATTCTGTCTGTTTGGATTCAGATGGTTTGCATATGAACTTATATCTTCAAACGGATTATTCAATTGGCTATGATTTGGGATATTGAAGCATTTTGTTTGATTGTGCTATTTATATCATCTGCCTGGCTCAGACGCAACTACTAACTGTCATTTCTTTGGGAGGATGTCTATTCAAGTTTGATAAGCCTTACCACATCGTGTGTTTTTTATCTGTTTCTCAGAGCCTGCCCTATACTCATTAGCTTGCTCACTATATAACTAATGATATTAAAGATATCGTTGACCTGTGATATTGGAATATTTAATAGGGTTAATTGGGTGTAGCTCCACACTTTGAAGTTGTACTTATATTTGCCATGAGTCAGGTTCGTGTATTTCCTTCTGCAGACTGTCAGTTTCATATTTGGGTAATATAAACATCTTTTAAAGAATTTTTTTTCTTACCTAGGGTTTAGTCTTTTTTACAATTGACTACTTCTTGCAAATTGCGGGCAGCATTAGGCCCGCGGGTGCATCAAATGCTAAACTTTATTGCGTCATTCTTGGCGCGAAAATATTTTTGCCGCGGAAAAATACATCTATGACGCAACTTCATCATTTCACACGGTTGCGTCATTAGTGACGCGAGTGTGTCATTTCCGGTTATTTTTGGCGCCAAAAAATTACGTTACGTTGTGCGTCATAATTGGCGCCAAACATTTTCATTATTTCAATACCCCATTGATGTTTGCCTCTTGCTTTTTTCTCTATCAGAGGCCTATGCTATTTGCATTTTTTTCCCATTCCTGAAACTGTCATATAAGGAAATAGATAATTTTGCTTTATATGTTGTTTTTTCTCTTACATTTTGCAAGATGTCTCAATCTGATCCTGCCTCAGAAGTTTCTGATGGAACATTGCTGCCTGACATCGGTTCTACCAAAGCTAAGTGCATTTGTTGTAAAATTGTTGAAATTATTTCGCCGAATGTCATTTGTAATAGCTGTCATGATAAACTTTTACATGCAGATAGTGTATCCATCAGTAATAGTACATTGCCAGTTGCAGTTCCTTCAACTTCTAATGTGCATGATATACCTGTAAATTTTAAAGAATTTGTTTCTGATTCTATCTTGAAGGCTTTGTCTGCATTTTCACCTTCTAATAAACGTAAAAGGTCTTTTAAAACTTCTCATTTAGTTGATGAAATTTCAAATGACCAACAACATAATAATTTATCCTCTTCTGATGAGGATCTATCTGATACAGAAGATCCTTCCTCAGACATTGACACTGACAAATCTACTTACTTATTTAAAATAGAGTATATGCGTTCTTTATTAAAAGAAGTGTTAATTACTTTGGATATTGAGGTAACCAGTCCTATTGACGTTCAGTCTAATAATTGTTTAAATGCTGTTTTTAAACCTCCTGTGGTTTCCTATTCCTGAGGATATTTCTGATATGATTTCTAGGGAATGGAATAAGCCAGGTATTTCTTTTATTCCTTCTTCAAGGTTTAAAAAATTGTATCCTTTACCAGCAAAATCTATAGAGTTTTGGGAAAAAATCCCCAAAGTTGATGGGGCTATTTCTACTCTTGCTAAACGTACCACTATTCCTATGGAAGATAGTACTTCCTTTAAGGATCCTTTAGATAGGAAGCTTGAATCTTATCTAAGGAAGGCCTATTTATATTCAGGTCATCTTCTCAGACCTACAATTTCTTTGGCTGATGTTGCGGCTGCATCAACTTTCTGGTTGGAGAATTTAGTGCAACAGGAATTGGATTCTGACTTATCTAGCATTATTCGCTTACTGCAATATGTTAATCATTTTATTTGTGATGCCATTTTTTATATTATCAAAATTGATGTTAGATCCATGTCTTTAGCTATTTTAGCTAGAAGAGCTTTGTGGCTTAAATCTTGGAATGCTGATATGACATCTAAATCTAGATTACTATCTCTCTCTTTCCAAGGTAATAATTTATTTGGTTCTCAGTTGGATTCTATTACTTCAACTGTCACTGGAGGAAAGGGAGTTTTTCTGCCTCAGGATAAAAAACCTAAGGGTAAATCTAAGGCTTCTAACCGTTTTCGTTCCGTTCGTCAGAATAAGGAACAAAAACTCAATCCTCCCCTCAAGGAGTCTGCTTCCAATTGGAAGCCTTCCTCAAATTGGAATAAATCCAAGCCATTTAGGAAACCAAAGTCAGCCCTTAATGTTATAACCCTGAACAAAAAGTGTGAGTGTACTTGTTTTTGTGAGGATTTCCTGAAAGCAGTTCTGTAGAATTTATGCAGCTTACTTGAATAGGTTAACTTAAGCAAAGTGATAGATGTTACAGATAGCTTAATTACAATATGCAATTGGCAATATTAAACTATCTGTCTTAATGTTTGCCTATAACTATTTCTCCAGAGTCACTGCAGACTTGGAGGTTATAGCTTTAAGCAGAAGGTAACCATACAAATACAATCAGGTATAAATGAGAGAGATTTCAGTAACAATTCACAGGTTACTAAGCATGAAGCTAAATTGACTTAGCATAAGATAATAAGTTATACGACCTGCCTTAGACCTTAGTGAGTTAGAGTCCAGTGCTGCTACAGGCTTCCCAGGAACAGAAGAGTTCAGCGTGTATGAGAATGCTGAACTGCAAGTAACAAGCTTGAGAGTGAGAGGTGAGAGCTGTGGCAGTAGCTGATGACGTCAGTCCTGCACACAGGTGGTTCTGTGTGAAAGGGAGAGAGCTGCAGCACAGGAAGTGGTTGCTCTGTGTAGCAGAAGAATGATTTCCCTATGTCAGATAGCAGATTGGCTGAGAAGCTTTCTCATGCAGGGATGTGAAAACATTAATCCAGCAATGAGGTAAGAGAAGTGGGAGATTATATAGGGAGTAAGGACAATTGCTTAAAGAGACAGCATAAGCTACACTGTAGAATCTGACATAGCCCCCCCGAAAAGGAACCCACCAAGAGGGTTCAGGGAGCTGGACGGTCTGGGTTTCGGCGATGAAACAGGGAAACACATCTCGGAGCAGATACAGAAGCAGCTGGTTCCCAAGTATCCTCAGAATGATCAAAGCCCTTCCAGTGAATCAAGTATTCCAGTGTCCCGCGTCTACGTCTGGAGTCAATGATAGACTGCACCTCATACTCTTGATTGTGTGAGACTGTATGCGAGACTGCATTTGCAGATAATTTGTCAGAAAGACAAGGCTTTACCAGAGAGACGTGAAATGTGGGATGAATTTTATAGATGTCGGGAAGACGAAGTGTAACAGTAGCAGGATTTTTAATATCCACAATTGGAAATGGTTCAATGAATAATTTACTCAATTTCTTTGAGGGAGTATGTAATTTTAAATTTTTCGTTGACAACCATACCATTTGGCCTATCTGATACGTTGGTTGAGGAGTGTGACGTAAGTCATAGTATTTTTTCTGCGAATTTTGAGCGTGTTGTATATTTTGTTGAGCAATGGTGAAAGTTTGAGAGATATCGTTAACTGTATCATTCACTTTTGGGTTGGAACTTGGTAAGTATGGGTAAATTAGAGATTCTAGGATGTAAGCCATAGTTGACGTTTAATGCACTAAGTCGAGTGGAGGAGTTGGTAGCATTGTTGTAGGCAAACTCTGCCAAAGCTAAATGCTTTGTCCACATTTCTTGTTGATTTGAGCAAAAGCAACGCAGATACTGCTCCAACCATTGGTTTGTTCGTTCCACTTGCCCGTTGGATTGGGGATGGTAAGAGGTCGTAAGTTTTTGAGTGATATGCAGAGTTTGACAAAGAGATTTCCAAAAACGTGAGGTAAACTGTGAACCCCTGTCCGAGAGGTTCACCGTGGGAAGTTCATGTAACCGAACAACTTCTTTAATGAATAACTCACTGGTTTCCTGAGCTGTCGGCAACCCAACTGCTGGAATAAAATGTGCCATTTTACTCAAAAGATCTACAACAACTAGTATTGTAGAGAAGGAAAAAGAGCTTGGGAGGTCAACGATAAAATCCATAGCAATATGGCTCCAGGGAGTTTCGGGTACTGGATAAGATTGGAGTAACCCAACAGGGAAATGACGAGACGGTTTGGAAGTAGAACAGGTTGTACACTGTGCGATGTATTCCTGAACTGTTGAGGTCATCGCTGGCCACCAATAGTGTCGTCGTAGTAAGTCCAGAGTTTTATTAAGACCTAAGTGTCCAGATGTTGGAGAGTCATGGCAGGAGTAAAGGAGTTGTAACCTATATTGCGGTGGTATGTAAAGGAGGTTTCCATGGTAGTATAAGCCGTCCGCCTTTGCTTGCAAGAGATGCAGTGGCTTTGAGGAATCCTGGGTTTGACAGGTTTGGAATTCAGGATGTGGGGATATAAGTAATCCCAGAATTTTAGAACTAGGAATGACTGTGGATGGAACTTCTTCAGAAGAAGGTCTAGAATCCCGTCTGGATAGTGCGTCCGCTTTACCATTACGACTTCCCGGATGGTACATAATCAGAAAGTCAAAACGAGAGAAATATAGATTCCATCGTAGTTGTCAGGAAGATAGGGTTCTGTTCTGCTGTAAATATTGCAAGTTTTTGTGATCAGTTATAACTATAACAGGGAAAGTAGCACCTTCTAGAAGGTGTCGCCACTGTTCAAATGCAGTTTTAATTGCCAATAATTATTTTTCTCCCACGGGATAATTGCGTTCAGCAGGAGACAGAAGTCTGGAGAGATATGCTACTGGATGTAACTTATCTGATAAAGATGTTTTTTGCGAGAGTATAGCCCCGAGAGCATAATCTGATGCGTCCACTTCGACAATAAACTGTAAGTTGGGGTCTGGGAACTGCATAATGGGTGCTGTGGTGAAATCTGTTTTTAGTTTTTCGAATACCCTTTCACAGTCTTTAGTCCAGTCAAATTAGTTTTTCCCTTAGTTAGGTCAGTTAGAGGTTTAGCAGTGTGTGCAAAATTATGTATACATTTTCGGTAAAAGTTGGCAAAGCCAAGAAACCTCTGTACCTGTTTCTTGGTTTTAGGAGTTGGCCACTGTGTTATAGCATGTATTTTTGAATCGTCCATAGTGATTCCTGTGCTTGAGATAGCATAACCCAGAAATGTCACTTTAGGCCTGTTGAACTCACATTTCTCTAATTTGGCGTACAATTTGTGTTGTCTTAAACAAGCTAATACTGTTCTAACATGAGTTAAATGTTGTTGTTGGGATTCAGAGAAGATAAGTATATCGTCTAGGTACACGACTACAAAATTGTCTAAGATGTCATGAAAGATGTCATTAATAAAGCATTGAAATGTTGCTGGAGCATTACAAAGGCCATACGGCATGACAGTATATTCGTAAAGGCCATATCGAGTTCTAAATGCTGTCAACCATTCATCTCCAGCCCTCATTCGTATGAGGTTATATGCACCCCTGAGATCCAATTTTGTAAAGATCTTGGCAGTGCGTAACCTCTCAATAAGTTCGGGTATTAACGGGAGTGGGTAACGGTTTTTCTTTGTTCTTTTATTTAGCTCCCGATAGTCAATTATGGGCCTAAAAAAGATTCCAGCTCCAGCTGGGGACGTGGATGGTCTAATAAAACCTTTTGCTAGGTTTTCTTGTAAGTATAACTTTAAGTGATCTAATTCAGGTCTTGATAGAGGATATATGTGTCCAACAGGAATTGTTGCACCAGGCAAAAGGTCAATGGGGCAATCGTATGACCTATGGGGCGAAAGAACCTGTGCCTCTGTTTTGTTGAACACATCCTGAAAATCCTCTAGATCACTAGGTAATATAACATCCATTGTGAGTAAAATATGAGGTAATGGAAAACAAGACTGAGTGCAGTAGGAAGAAGTTAAATCAACAGTCATACGTTGCCAGTCAAAGGTTGGTTTGTGTATGTGTAACCAAGACAACCCAAGGATAATTGGGTATAGAGGACTTGGAATTAAGTTGAAAGATATCGATTCCCTATGTCCAGATCTAGTACAGAGTAATAAAGGTGTTGTTTCATGTGTAATGGGGCCTGTGGAGAGAGAAGAGCCATCAACTAAATTAATGGAGACAGGAGACTGTTTTGCTAGGAAGGGAATTTTATTTAAATTGACAAAATGAATATCAATATAACTTGATGACGCTCCTGTGTCAATAAGAGCCTCAACTTCTATGTGGTGGCGATCCCACTGCAAAGTAAGAGGTAATGTTATATGAGAATGAGAATGTTTAGATAGAGACAGACTAAGTGTGTTAAATTCTATCTTACCAGCTTTTGTCTTTTTAAGAAGTGGACAAGATGACACATCATGCTCTGGGGAGGCACAGTACAAGCATAGTCTCAATGCCCGCCTTCTACTTTTCTCGTCAGTGGAGAGAGGACCACGCATAAAACCTATTTCCATAGGTGATTCGGTTTCCTTGGAACTTGATGGAGAGGGGGTGAACCTTTTGTAGGGAGCTGACGTATTAGACCTCTCATGTTTACGCTCACGTAGTCGTCGGTCTATAGTGGTACAGAGATTGCAAAGATCCTCCAGTCTCTGGGGTACGCCTGTGCGGGACAACTAATCCTTAATATCTTCACTAAGCCCACTTCTAAACTGGTGTCTCAGTGACGCCTCATTCCATTTTGACTCAATGGCGAATATTTTAAATTGTGAAATATAATCCTCCACAGGATGCCGGCCTTGTTTTAAGGCCCTGAGTGAAGCCTCAGCAGATTCCTGCTTGAAAGGATCGTCATACAGAGAAGAAAGTGCTTTTAGAAAGTCTTGAAAAGAATCCAATAAGGTATTTTGGTTTTCAAATAAACTATCAGCCCAACTGCGAGGCTCTCCCCTTAAATAGGAAATCATGGTTAAAACCTTAAGGCGATCAGTGCTATAGGTTTTAGGCTTGAGCTCAAACAGGAGTAAACATGCATTTCTAAATTCTTTGAAATTAGACCTATTACCGCTAAATTTATCAGGTAATTAAACTTGCGGTTCAGGTTGAGCGGTTTTTGAAGCGTACATTTCTCTAACACAATCTTTCAACAATTGATACTCAGTTTTCAATTCTCTAATTGACTGGGTAACGTTATCCATACACTGTGAAAGTGCTGTGACTTGATTAGTGATTTCAGTTAATTCCATAACTGCTTTCAACCTCTACAAATTTAGGCTGGATTAATCTGTTATAACCCTGAACAAAAAGTGTGAGTGTACTTGTATTTGTGAGGATTTCCTGAAAGCAGTTCTGTAGAATTTATGCAGCTTACTTGAATAGGTTAACTTAAGCAAAGTGATAGATGTTACATATAGCTTAATTACAATATGCAATTGGTAATATTAAACTATCTGTCTTAATGTTTGCCTATAACTATTTCTCCAGAGTCACTGCAGACTTGGAGGTTATAGCTTTAAGCAGAAGGTAACCATACAAATACAATCAGGTATAAATGAGAGAGATTTCAGTAACAATTCACAGGTTACTAAGCATGAAGCTAAATTGACTTAGCATAAGATAATAAGTTATACGACCTGCCTTAGACCTTAGTGAGTTAGAGTCCAGTGCTGCTACAGGCTTCCCAGGAACAGAAGAGTTCAGTGTGTATGAGAATGCTGAACTTCAAGTAACAAGCTTGAGAGTGAGAGGTGAGAGTTGTAGCAGTAGCTGATGACGTCAGTCCTGCACACAGGTGGTTCTGTGTGAAAGGGAGAGAGCTGCAGCACAGGAAGTGGTTGCTCTGTGTAGCAGAAGAATGATTCCCCTATGTCAGATAGCAGATTGGCTGAGAAGCTTTCTCATGCAGGGATGTGAAAACATTAATCCAGCAATGAGGTAAGAGAAGTGGGAGGTTATATAGGGAGTAAGGACAATTGCTTAAAGAGACAGCATAAGCTACACTGTAGAATCTGACACCTAAGTCCGCATGAAGGTGCGGCCCTCATTCCATCTCAGCTGGTAGGGGGCAGATTAAAGTTTTTCAAGGATATTTGGATAAAATCTGTCCAAAATCAATGGATTCAGAGCATTGTCTCTCAAGGGTATCGAATAGGATTCAGAGTAAGACCTCCTGTGAGAAGATTTATTCTCTCACGTATCCCAGCAAATCCAGTAAAAGCTCAGGCTTTCCTGAAGTGTGTTTCAGACCTGGAGTCTTCAGGGATAATCATGCCAGTTCCTCCTCAGGAACAAGGTTTGGGGTTTTATTCAAATCTATTCATTGTACCAAAGAAGGAAAATTTATCTAGCATTATTCGCTTACTGCAATATGCTAATCATTTTATTTGTGATGCCATTTTTTATATTATCAAAATTGATTTTAGATCCATGTCTTTAGCTATTTTAGCTAGAAGAGCTTTGTGGCTTAAATCTTGGAATGCTGATGTGACATCTAAATCTAGATTACTCTCTCTCTCTTTCCAAGGTAATAATTTATTTGGTTCTCAGTTGGATTCTATTACTTCAACTGTCACTGGGGGAAAGGGAGTTTTATTGCCTCAGGATAAAAAACCTAAGGGTAAATCTAAGGCTTCTAACTGTTTTCGTTCCTTTTGTCAGAATAAGGAACAAAAACTCAATCCTCCCCCCAAGGAGTCTGCTTCCAATTGGAAGCCTTCCTCAAATTGGAATAAATCCAAGCCATTTAGGAAACCAAAGTCAGCCCCTAAGTCCGCATGAAGGTGCGACCCTCATTTCAGCTCAGCTGGTAGGGGGCAGATTAAAGTTTTTCAAGGATATTTGGATAAAATCTGTCCAAAATCAATGGATTCAGAGCATTGTCTCTCAAGGGTATTGAATAGGATTCAGAGTAAGACCTCCTGTGAGAAGATTTTTTCTCTCACGTATCCCAGCAAATCCAGTAAAAGCTCAGGTTTTCCTGAAGTGTGTTTCAGACCTGGAGTCTTCAGGGGTAATCATGCCAGTTCCTCCTCAGGAACAAGGTTGGGGTTTTATTCAAATCTATTCATTGTACCAAAGAAGGAAAATTTATTCAGACCAGTTCTGGATCTGAAAATTTTGAATCGTTATGTAAGAGTACCAACTTTCAAGATGGTGACTATAAGGACTATTCTGCCTTTTGTTCAGCAAGGACATTATATATCCACAATAGACTTGCAGGATGCATACCTACATATTCCGATTCATCCAGAACATTATCAGTTTCTGAGATTCTCTTTTCTAAACAAGCATTACCAATTTGTTGCTCTTCCATTTGGCCTAGCAACAGCTCCAAGAATATTTTCAAAGGTTCTAGGTGCCCTACTCTCTGTAATCAGAGAACAGGGTATTGCGGTGTTTCCTTATTTGGACGATATCTTGGAACTAGCTCAGTCTTTATGTACTGCAGAATCTCACACAAATCAACTAGTGTTGTTTCTTCGGAAACATGGTTGGAGGATCAATTTACCAAAAAGTTTCTTGATTCCTCAGACAAGGGTCACCTTTTTAGGCTTCCAGATAGATTCAGTGTCCATGACTCTGTCTCTAACAGACAAGAGACGTTTAAAATTGGTTGCAGCATGCCGGCACCTTCAGTCTCAGTCATTCCCTTCAGTGACTATGTGCATGGAAGTTTTAGGTCTCATGACTGCAGCATTGGACGCGATCCCCTTTGCTCGTTTTCACATGAGACCTCTACAGCTTTGTATGCTGAATCAATGGTGCAGGGATTATACAAAGATATCACAATTAATATCCTTAAATTCCAATGTACGACACTTTCTGACATGGATTGATCACCATCGTTTAGTTCAAGGGGCTTCTTTTGTTTGGCCAACCTGGACTGTGATCACAACAGATGCGAGTCTTTCAGGTTGGGGAGCTGTTTGGGGATCTCTGACAGCACAAGGGGTTTGGAAATCTCAAGAGGCGAGATTACCAATAAATATTTTAGAACTCTGTGCAATTCTCAGAGCTCTTCAGTTTTGGCCTCTGCTATAGAGAGAACTGTTCATTTGTTTTCAGACATGGCATATGTCAATCATCAGGGTGGGACTCACGGTCCCCAAGCTGTGAAAGAAGTATCTCGGATACTTGTTTGGGCGGAATCCAGCTCTTGTCTAATCTCTGCAGTGCATATCCCAGGTGTAGACAATTGGGAGGCGGATTATCTCAGCCGCCAGACTTTACATCCAGGGGAGTGGTCTCTCCATCCTGATGTGTTTTCTCAGATTGTTCAGTTGTGTGGTCTTCCAGAGATATATCTCATGGCCTCTCATCTAAACAAGAAACTTCCCAGATACCTGTCCAGGTACAGGGATGTTCAGGTGGAAGCAGTGGATGCGCTGACACTTCCTTGGTGTTATCATCCTGCTTACATTTTCCCGCCTCTAGTTCTCCTTCCAAGAGTGATCTCCAAAATCATCATGGAACAATCATTTGTGTTGCTGGTGGCTCCAGCATGGCCACACAGGTTTTGGTATTCGGATCTGGTTCGGATGTCCAGTTGCCCGCCTTGGCCACTTCCGTTACGGCCAGACCTACTATCTCAAGGTCCGTTTTTCCATCAGGATCTCAAATCATTAAATTTGAAGGTATGGAAATTGAACGCTTAGTACTAAGTCATAGAGGTTTCTCTGACTCAGTGATTAATACCATGTTACAAGCTCGTAAATCTGTCTCTAGAAAGATTTATTATAGAGTTTGGAAGACTTACATTTCATGGTGTTCTTCTCATAAATTCTCCTGGCATTCTTTTAGAATTTCTAGAATTTTACAGTTTCTTCAGGATGGTTTGGATAAGGGTTTGTCTGCAAGTTCCTTGGAAGGACAAATCTCCGCTCTTTCTGTTTTATTTCACAGAAAGATTGCTATACTTCCTGATATACACTGTTTTGTACAGGCTTTAGTTCATATTAAGCCTGTTATTAAATCAATTTCTCCTCCTTGGAGTCTTAATTTGGTTCTGAAGGCTTTACAGGCTCCTCCATTTGAACCTATGCATTCTTGGACATTAAACTACTTTCTTGGAAAGTGTTGTTCCTTTTGGCAATCTCTTCTGCTAGAAGAGTTTCTGAATTATCTGCTCTTTCTTGTGAGTCTCCTTTTCTGATTTTTCATCAGGATAAGGCAGTTTTGCGGACTTCTTTTCAATTTTTACCTAAGGTTATGAATTCTAACAACATTAGTAGAGAAATTGTTGTCCCTTCCTTGTGTCCTAATCCTAAGAATTCTTTGGAAAGATCCTTACATTCTTTGGATGTGGTAAGAGCTTTGAAATATTATGTGGAAGCTACTAAAGATTTCAGTAAGACTTCCAGTCTGTTTTATTTTCTGGTCCTAGGAAAGGTCAGAAGGCTTCTGCTATTTCCTTGGCTTCTTGGTTGAAACTTTTGATTCATCAAGCTTATTTGGAATCGGATCAGGCCCCGCCTCAGAGAATTACAGCTCATTCTACTAGATCAGTCTCCACTTCATGGGCTTTTAAGAATGAAGCATAAGGTTGATCAGATTTGCAAAGCGGCAACTTGGTCTTCTTTGCATACATTTACTAAATTCTACCATTTTGATGTATTTGCTTCTTCGGAAGCAGTTTTTGGTAGAAAAGTTCTTCAGCCAGCTGTTTCACTTTGATTCTTCTGCTTTTGATTTAAGTTTTTTTCTTTCAAAAATGAAATAAACTTTTTTTTTTTTGGCTTGTGGATTATTTTTTTTCAGCAGCATATGCCTGTTTTTATTTTATTCCCTCCCTCTCTAGTGACTCTTGAGTGGAGATCCACATCTTGGGTATTGATATCCCATATGTCACTAGCTCATGGACTCTTGCCAATTACATGAAAGAAAACATAATTTATGTAAGAACTTACCTGATAAATTCATTTCTTTTATATTGGCAAGAGTCCATGAGGCCCACCCTTTTTATGGTGGTTATGATTTTTTGTATAAAGCACAATTATTTCCAAATTTCCTTTGTTGATGCTTTCTACTCCTTTCTTTATCATCCCACTGCTTGGCTATTCATTAAACTGAATTGTGGGTGTGGTGAGGGGTGTATTTATAGGCATTTTGAGGTTTGGGAAACTTTGCCCCTCCTGGTAGGATTGTATATCCCATATGTCACTAGCTCATGGACTCTTGCCAATATGAAAGAAATGATTTTATCAGGTAAGTTCTCACATAAATTATGTTTTTTTCATTATCATTGAATGTACCTTTAAGTATTTTAATGGACTAACAGAAAACAACAACCGTTTTCACTTATTAGAAAGATAAGATAATTATGGCAGATATTTGCTCCTAAACATTTGTTTTTATTAAACGCATAAATGCACATGAAACTGGAAAATTGCTTTTTGATTAATCAAACTAATTTCATTACCTGCAATGTTATGATTTCCATTTACCACTTAAACTATTTGAAATGCTAGCATATGGGTCTTAATTTCTGTTTGAGAGCCTTAGAAACATATGTCCTTTTGCGTGTTCTGTTTTGATTATTTTCTCGTGTGCATTGTAGAAATTGTTCTGTCTATATACATAATACCCATCTGGAAGTATGTGTTGTTGTTATATAATGTATGAATTGTTATGTTTTAGAAAGTTGAAAACAATTAAGGTAATAAATGGTATTTCATGTTACAGTCTTACTCACTGTTCAGCTATCAATTAACATGTAGGTATGAGGTATTTTGGTTTCCATGGATCTGTAAAAATAAATCAAATGTTTAAAAATACTTTAATGAAGTCATTGTCTGTATCTGTTTCAAGCTGGTGATTTATATAAGTATATATAGAAAGTAAATGATGTATTTAAAATTATCCAAATTTGTAGGTGCTAATAAAGCAACTATTTTTAACTCTGCATCCTGTGCATGTTCGAAGCATTATGCTGTATGTGCAATTGATAAAGCCAATGCAGTAAAGGCTATCACCTAGATTACAAGTTGTGCGTTCGTGTTTTAAATAGTAATTTCAGCGTTAAAACAGCACCGCAGCCATTTTAAGTCTTGTTGGTATAGCTGTACTGCAAGCCTTTTAGCCTGTAACGCACGTTTTTTCATGGGACTTCCATAGCGCTGCCATTACAAGTTTTGCGTTCTGGCTAAAAAGCTTGCGTTACAGCCTATACCGACAACATCCGTACCGCCATCTGAGAGCAGCAGTCATGAGTTTAACGCAGCAAAACTGTTACATAAAACTCATAACTAAAGTGTTAAAATGTACACTAACACTCATAAATTACCTATTAACCAATAAACCAAGGCCCTCCCGCATTGCAAATACTATATTAAATTTACTAACTCCTAATCTGCTGCTCCCGACATCGCGCCACTAATAATATTTATTAACCAGTATTCCTCCGCTCTCTGACATCGTCACCACTATAATAAAGTTATTAACCCCTAAATCGCCGCCCTACCGCATCACAAACACTATTTAAATATTATTAACCCCTAATATGCCATCCGCCCACATCGCCCCCACTATACTAAAGTTATTAAGCCCTACACCGCCTCTACTATAATAAACCTATTAACCCCTAAACTGCAAGCCGCCCCACAACGAAGTATACTAAATTAAACTAGTAACTCCTAAACCGAAAGCCCCCACATCGTGATAAACTAATTTAAACTAGTAACTCCTAAACCTAACGCCCCCTAAATTTATATTAAAATTACAATTTCCCTATCTTAAATTAAATGAAAACTTACCTGTCAAATAAAAAAACCTAACAGCTAGATTACTAGTTTGGCGTTAGGCTTAAAAAGCAGCGTTGACCGGTCCCAACGCTGCTTTTTAACGCCCGCTGGTATTACGAGTCTTGAAGGTACAGGTGTACCACTCACTTTTTTGGCCAGACTTGGAAATACGACAAATCCACTTACGTAAATTGCGTATACTACATTTTCAATGGGACTTCCATAGCGCCGGTATTACGAGTCTGCCAAAAAGTGAGCGGTAGACTCTCTCCTGTCAACACCGGTACCGCATTTTAAAGTCAGTAGTTAAGAGATTTACACTACAACGCCGTAGCATAAAACTCTTAACTAAAGTGCTAAAAAGTACACTAACACCCATAAGCTACCTATTAACCCCTAAACCGAGGCCCTCCCACATCGCAAACACTAAAATAATTTTTTTAACCCCTAATCTGCCAAACCGGACATTGCTGCCACTATAAAAAATATATTAATCCCTAAACCGCCGCACTCCTGTCTCGCAAACATTAGTTAAATATGATTAACCCCTAATCTGGCGTCCCTAACATCGCCAACACCTACCTACATTTATTAACCCCTAATCTGCCGCTCCCAACGTCGCCGCCACTATACTAAGGTTATTAACCCCTAAATCTAACCCTAACACCCCCTAACTTAAATATAATTTAAATAAATCTAAATAAAATTCCTATCATTAAATAAATAATTCCGATTTAAAACTAAATATTTACCTATAAAATAAACTTTAAGATAGCTACAATATAACTAATAGTTACATTGTAGCTATCTTAGGGTTTATTTTTAATTTACAGGCAAATTTATTTTAACTAGGTAGAATAGTTACTAAATAGTTATTAACTATTTAATAACTACCTAGCTAAAATAAAGACAAAAGTACCTGTAAAATAAAACCTAACCTAAGTTACAAATACACCTAACACTACACTATAATTAAATAAATTAACTAATTTAACAACAATTAAATACAATTAAATAAAATTATCTAAAGTATAAAAAAACGCACTAAATTACAGAAAATAATAAACAAATAACAAGATTTTTAAACTAATTACACCTAATCTAATCCCCCTAACAAAATAAAAAAGTCCCCCCAAAATAAAAAGCCCTACCCTACACTACATTACAAATAGCCCCTAAAAGGGCCTTTTGCGGGGCATTGCCCAAAAGTAATCAGCTCTTTTACCTGTAAAAAAAAAGTTCAAATCCCCCCCCAACATTAAAACCCACCACCCACACAACCAACCCTACTCTAAAACCCACCCAATACCCCCTTAAAAAAACCTAACACTAACCCCTTGAAGATCACCTTACCGGGAGAAGTCTTCACCCAACCGGGCCGAAGTCCTCAACGAAGCTGGGAGAAGTCTTCATCCAAGCCGGGCAAAGTGGTCATCCAGATGGCATCTTCTAGCTTTATCCATCCAGCGCGGAGCGGGTCCATCTGCAAGACATCCGACATGGAGAATCCTCTTCAATTGACGGCTTACAGAGAATGAAGGTACCTTTAAGCGACGTCATCGAAGATGGCGTCCCTTCAATTCCGATTGGCTGATAAATATCTATCAGCCAATCGGAATTAAGGTAGAAAAAATCCTATTGGCTGATGCAATCAGCCAATAGGATTAAAGTTCAATCCTATTGGCTAATCCAATCAGCCAATAGAATGCGAGCTCAATCCTATTGGCTGATTGGATCAGCCAGCAGGATTGAACTTCAATCCTATTGGCTGATTGCATCAGCCAATAGGATTTTTTCTACCTTAATTCCGATTGGCTGATAGAATTCTATCAGTCAATCAGAATTGAAGGGACGCCATCTTGGATGACGTCACTTAAAGGTACCTTCATTCTGTGTTAGCCGTCAATTGAAGAGGATGCTCTGCGTCGGATGTCTTGAAGATGGACCCGCTCTGCGCCGGATGGATGAAGATAGAAGATGCCATCTGGATGAAGACTTCTGCCCGTCTGGAGGACCACTTCACCCGGCTTGGATGAAGACTTCTCCCGGCTTCGTTAAGGACTTCGGCCCAGTTGGGTGAAGACTTCTCCCGGTAAGGTGATCTTCAAGGGGTTAATGTTAGGTTTTTTTAAGGTGGTATTGGGAGGGTTTTAGAGTAGGGTTGGTTGTGTGGGTGGTGGGTTTTAATGTTGGGGGGGATTTGTACTTTTTATTTACAGGTAAAAGAGCTGATTACTTTGGAGCAATGCCCCACAAAAGGCCCTTTTAAGGGCTATTTGTAATTTAGTGTAGGGTAGGGCTTTTTTTATTTTGGGGGGCTTTTTTATTTTGCTAGGGGGATTAGATTAGGTGTAATTAGTTTAAAAATCTTGTAATTTGTTTATTATTTTCTGTAATGTAGTGTTTGTTTGTTTTTGTACTTTAGATAATTGTATTAAATTGTTGTTAAATTAGTTAATTTATTTAATTATAGGGTAGTGTTAGGTGTAATTGTAACTTAGGTTAGGTTTTATTTTACAGGTACTTTTGTCTTTATTTTAGCTAGGTAGTTATTAAATAGTTAATAACTATTTAGTAACTATTCTACCTAGTTAAAATAAATACAAACTTGCCTGTAAAATAAAAATAAACCCTGAGCTAGCTACAATGTAACTATTAGTTATATTGTAGCTATCTTAGAGTTTATTTTATAGGTAAGTATTTAGTTTTAAATAGGAATTATTTAGTTAATGATAGGAATTTTATTTAGATTTGTTTTAATTATATTTAAGTTAGGGGGTGTTAGGTTTAGGGGTTAATAACTTTAATATAATGGCGGCGACATTGGGGGCGGCAGATTAGGGGTTAATAAATGTAGGTAGGTGGCGTCGATGTTAGGGCCGGCAGATTAGGGGTTAATAATATTTTACTAATGTTTGCGAGGCGGGAGTGCAGTGGTTTAGGGGTTAATATGTTTATTATAGTGGCGGGGACATTGGGGGCAGCAGATTAGGGGTTAATAAATGTAGGTAGGTGGCGGCGACATTTGGGGGTGGCAGATTAGGGGTTAATAAATATAATGTAGGTGTCGGCGATGTTGGGAGCAGCAGATTAGGGGTTCATATGTATAATGTAGGTGGCGTCGGCGTCCGGAGCGTCAGATTAGGGGTTAATAATATAATGTAGGTTGCAGTGTTGGGAGCAGCAAATTAGGGGTTAATAAGTGTAAGATTAGAGGTGTTTAGACTCGGGGTTCATGTTAGGGTGTTAGGTGTAGACATAACTTTTATTTCCCCATAGAAATCAATGGGGCTGTGTTAAGGAGCTTTACGCTGCTTTTTGGCAGGTGTTAGACTTTTTTTCAGCCGGCTCTCCCCGTTTATACCTATGGGGAAATCGTGCACGAGCATGTTACACCAGCTCACCGCTAACGTAAGCAGCGCTGGTATTGGAGTGCGGTAATGAGCAGAATTTTGCTCAACGCTCACTTCTTGTCTGGGTTGTCAAAACCCGTAATACCAGCGCTGTCTGTAAGTGAGCGGTGAGCATAAACTGCTCGTTAGCACCGCACAGCTCAAAACGAAAAACTCGTAATCTAGCCGTAAGTTTAAACTAACAATTAAACTAAGATAACTATTTAACTAATATTAAACTAACTACCAATTAAATAAAAATAAAATATGCATTAAATAAATTCAAACACTACTATAAAAATTACAAACTATCTAATTACAAATAATAAAAAATACTAAATTACAAAAAATAACAAACACTAAATTACGAAAAATAACAAACAAAATCATCAAAAATAAAAAAGAATTACACCTAATCTAATAGCCCTATAAAAAAAAAAGCCCACCCAAAATAAAAAAAACCTTAGCCTACAATAAACTACCAATAGCCCTTAAAAGGACCTTTTGTAGGGCATTGCCCTAAGTTAAACAGCTCTTTTACCAGTTAAAAAAACACAAACCCCCCCCAACAGTAAAACCCACCGCCCAACCAACCCCCCCCCAAAAAAAAACCTTACTCTAACAAAATCCTAAGCTACCCATTGCCCTGAAAGGGGCATTTGTATGGGCATTGCCCTTAAAAGGACTTTTAGCTCTTTTACGAAAAGCCCAAACCCTAAACTAAAAAAAAAAATACCCAAAAAGTTTTAAAAATCCTAACACTAACCCCCGACGATCCACTTACAGTTGTTGAAGTCCCACTTGAAGGATCTTCATCCCGGTGGCTCCATCTTCATCCAGGCGGCTCCATCTTTATCCAGGTGGCAGGTGGCTCCATCTTCATCCAGGCAGTATCTTCAATCTTCATCCCGGTGCCGCGGAGGGTGTCCATCCTGAAGACATCCAGCATGGAGCATCCTCTTCATACCGTCGCTGCCGTACACTGAATCTTCAATGCAAGGTACGTAATTCAAAATGCTACTGAAATTCTATTGGCTGATTTGAATAGCCAATAGAATTTCAGTAGCTCTCATCCTATTGGCTGATTTAAACAGCCAATGGGATTTCAGTAGCTCTCATCCTATTGGCTGATTTGAATTTCCAAAATCAAATCAGCCAATAGGAATGCAAGATATGCCATTTTGAATTGCGTACCTTACATTGAAGATTCAGTATACGGCGGTGACCGTATGAAGAGGATGCTCCATGCCGGATGTCTTCATAATGGACCTGCTCTGTGCCGCTGGGATGAAGACAGAAGATGTCGCCGGGATGAAGATAGAAGATGCCGCCTGGATGAAGATGGAGCCGCCTGCGGCTAGGATGAAGATGGAGCCGCAGGGACAAAATCCTTCAAGAGGGACTTCAACAACTGTAAGTGGAACATCAGGGGTTAGTGTTAGGACTTTTTAAACTTTTTTTGGGTAGGTTTTTTTTAGTTTAGGGTTTGAGCTTTTCGTAAAAGAGCTAAATGCCCTTTTCAGGGCAATGCAAAAGATCTAAATGCCCTTTTAAGGGCAATGCCCATACAAATGCCCTTTCCAGAGCAATGGTTATCTTAGGTTTTTTTAGATAGTTTTTTTTATTTTGTGGGTTTTGGGGAGTGGGGGTTTGTATAATGTTAGTGGGACTTATTTTTTTTCAGGTAAAAGAGCTGTTTAACATAGGGCAATGCCCTACAAAAGGCCCTTTTAATGACTATTGGTAGTTTATTATAGATTAGGTTTTTTATTTTGGGGTGTTTTTTTTAATTGGGTATGAGAATAGGAATATTTTTTATTATTTTTGATAATTCGTTTGTTATTTTGTGTAATGTTTTTTTTTCATTTTGGGGTGGGTTTTTATCTTTAAATTAGGGGTTGGGCATTTCATAAAAGAGCTGAATGCCCTTTTAATGGCAGGAAAAAGAGCTGAATGCTCTTTTAAGGGCAATGTCCATACAAATCCCCTTTTATGGGCCGTTGGTAGTTTATTTTAGATTAGGCTTTTTTATTTTGGGGTGGGTTTTTTATTTTTTTAAAAGGGTATTAGAATAGGAATATTTTTTTATTATTTTGCGATCGTGTTTTTCCGTATTCACCCATAACTTAACACCTCAATATCGTGCAAACACTATCGCATATTCGCATTCCTCATTCCCCCCCCCAAAACATTTTTTTAAGCACATATGTAAGCATGACTTATGTCACATAAGTCATGCTTACATATGTGCTTAAAAAATTACAATAATAAATATGTTAATAATGCATCAATGTCAATATGCAGTATGGTAAGCAGATTTGTTGCTACATGCATTTTAAATACCCTTGATATTACAAGTTGAAAGTAAATCGTGATTTGTTAAACACTGCTTAGGAAAAGCTAGTGTTAAAATATGCGCAAACCTAAAGTGGTATAAAACATATCAAAAATACATGTCACAGTACAGTAACATTGCATTAAAAAGGGCGCAAAGTTATGAGATGTGAGGTGTTAGATAAAAAAAAATGGGCAGAAAGTGCTTTTACATAGGGATCCATAGGAACACATGTATAATGGTATTTATTAATATAAATATATTACAGGGCTTTTTTTGCCAGTACGCAATGGTATGCCTTATCGGCACCTCTGCACGCCATACCGGCACCTCTTAAAAGCACAATTGACTATCAGATCAAGAGCAATGCTCCCTCTAACAAGCGCAGCCAGGTGGACGCACATTAATTTGTTAGTCCCCATGCACATGACAATTAAGGCCAAGCATCACAGGGGGCGTTTACAATCTCTGAGCCCTCAGTGTGCCACAATCCTCACAGCAGCTGAGTTAGGAGTGGCGACAGTGGGATGTTGCACATATGGCTGATTGTGGAGAGGGAAGGAGCATCTCAATTGTAAGTTTGGGGATTTTTTTTTATACCGGGAAAACAAGCATGCTGTAAGATTTGCCCAGCCAGTAGCCAATGACATCAAAACCGCAGAATGGCTCCATATACTATCTTTATTACTACAGGCTCTGGTACTTTTAACTTTTGTACTAATAAAGAGATGAGCTACCTACCGTCTAATTTCACTTACGTAGCTGCCAGTCTTGTGACCCATCCGCACCAACCTACCTCTGCCAGCAGGCTCAGCTGTCCTGCACGGGGTTTCAGAGAGATTTACTTTTTATTTTAACATCACCAGTCACTGGTGCAACAGTTCCTAATTCATATTAAAGGCGCAGTTGCACACTTTATTTGTCAAATTGTCAGTCAGACTCATCATCATTAGTCATAATTAGACTACAAGCTGCAACCAGATATTCTTTATTTCAGCCAAATCCAATGCAGCAGATTTGAACCCTCCCTAACTTATTGCTTACAGGCTGTAGTCCTCCCTTATGCCAAATATGTACCCAAACTGTATAAGGGGACAGCAAGGTTCATGCATATGCCCAGTGGTCTTATTCTGGCAAATATTGTCTCAAGAGGGAAGCGGGAAAGCCA
Organism: Bombina bombina; assembly: GCF_027579735.1. Lineage (NCBI taxonomy): Eukaryota > Metazoa > Chordata > Amphibia > Anura > Bombinatoridae > Bombina > Bombina bombina. The sequence continues at coordinate 158,668,511 of NC_069505.1, read as the reverse complement.
TAAATCTTATTAGAAGTATGATATGACTACCCACATACCATACTTCTGATAAGATTTATGGTTTTGCTGCTCCCCTCTTGTGGCAATATTTGCCAGCATAAGACCCCTGGGCACATGTATGAACCTTCTCAGTGTACAATTATGCCCTTCTTACATTGCATTTCTTGCTGTCCCTTTATGCAGTACGTGCTGCTGATATCATATCTAGTATGAGCACACGGCTGCATGGCCAGCTCTACTCCAGTTATGCTAGGATGGGTCTAAATCAGACCTGTGAGTAGGGTTGCCACATCAACCATGTTTTACTGAACACTTATAAGTTACACATGCTGCAGGACATCACAGGAATAGTGCTGATAAACAGCACAATACATGGTCCTCCCTGCTTACCCTGCAGCATGTGCAACTCATAAGTGTCCAGAAAAACATGACCAAGGTCGCAACCCTACCTGTGAGCAAATGGTGTTCTGTTCATGCCTGGTGCCTTGCACTCCTCTTATGCCAGTATGGGGTCACATCAGAGCTCTCATCAGATGCAGAAACCACTACACCCCCCCTATCTTATGTGCTGTTTTGCCCCACACTTTTTTTTGGTAGACAATGTTCCTCAATTGACTGCATAGAACCTCAATGTGCTAAAGCTAATACTGAAGATTTTCGGTTTCTTTATTTTTGTTGGTGCATTTTTTGGATATTCATTTCATTAAATCTAAATAAAATCCCCATTTTTCTGACCCATGTGCATTCATCCAAAAATGACTGCACATTTTATATATATATATATATATATATATATATATATATATATATATATATATATATACGCACAGTATAAATATATATATATATATACACACAGTATAAATATATATATATATATATATATATATATACACACACAGTATAAATAAATAAATAAATAAATATATATATATATATATATATATATATATATATATATATATATATATATATATATAGATAAATGAAGAAAATGCACTCTTTGATTTTACAAATTTCACCAAGCTTCACTGTGGGACATTTCAAGGTTTTCACCCCTTTCTCAGACAAAGAAATAGTGAACAATGAAACAATATATAGACATACATAAGCCCCTCCCCACAGTGCTCCACCAATAACATCTGAGCCTAATAGCATTTCAATCAATTTGCTAATTGCCATTAGCCGTATGCTGGCCCAGTATTAAATCACCAAAATATCCAAATAAAACGCATGTGGCATTCAAATATATACACATTTTTGTACAAAAACTGTGGTAGTAATGTGTATACGTGCATGTGACTACTTATATACATGTGTAGGACTATAGAGTATGTAATGCTAATTGCAAAGCAAGGAATAAGTGGGAATAAGCTAGGATAAGGCAGAATAAAGAACTTATACCTATGCCATTGTACTTGGATCTAATCAGGCGAGACTCAGTGTGCAAAAGTGCATAACATAATGTGTCTATTTGTATTCGATCACATATAAGATACCTGTACTCGCAGTGTATTCATAGTGTAAAAAGCCCAGGACGCCATCCATATAGTTACACAGGTGTTCCTCATCAGCTGTTTTCGTGGACTAGAGGGGGCGGGGCTTAGCAGGCGAGATCATACGTATCCAGGCAGTGACGCTCAGCAGGGTAGCCAATAGCTGAGCGGCTGCGATGCACAATGTGTGTGTTTGTAAATGCTAGTAGCTGTCAATGCAGGCGATGAAGCTGTCATGTAATCAAAGATCACTAGGTTTAGATTTAGATGCCCCTCGCAATACCCTATTCTAAGGAAAAATAATGTGTAGTGGAAGAGATAGTGGAGATCAAAAGTTGTGTCATGCCACCCGGAAACTACCACACATAAGAGTATTCTATTCATATACACTCAGCACTTAATCTGGACACAGTATAACTGAACACTAAAATGTACAGAGATCCTATTATACAATGAACAGTGATGTATACACCTCTAATATGCATCTAGGGATATTCAATAGCACAGAGTACAGACAATCATATATCTATCTCATTGTGTGTTACAGTATCTATCTTAATAAGTGCATCCTATATGTATATGTACACAAATATACTACAAATAGCGTGTCATAAACAAAAGAGATATGACTAAGTACTGCATCTACATCAATAGCCAAAATAAAGCATGAAAACATTATAATAACCATTATAATAAATAAAGGAAATTAAGTAGATTACATAAAGCACTGCCAATCAATATTGGCATTTAGACATTTAGGATATAGTGTATCCAGTCTAAAAATCCATCTGGCCTCAACCTGCAGCAACTTCTTTTTCCTGTCACCTCCTCGACTGAGAGGGGTCTATTAGTATGAATCTTAGATCCTTGGTAGTGTGTTGGGCTTCTAAAAAATATCTTGCAACAGGTTGATTAGTCTTCTTAGTATCCAGAGTGACCCTGATTACACTCAGATGGTTGGCCATTCTCTTCCTAATATCGTCATCAGCCTTTCCCACATAATATTTCCCACACACACAGCTCAATAGATAAACCACAAACTTGGTTGAGCATGTCTTGTAGTGTCGGATTCAGTACTGTTTGTTTTTATGGGGTGCCTAAACGTAGACCCTTGTATCATGGCATTACAAGTTGTACAGCTAGGACACCTATAGGATCCTTGTTTCTTTGTCCTTAGCCATTGTTCCTGCTTGCAGCAGTGTATCGGGTCGGTTTTCATCAGGAGATCTTTTAAATTGCTGTTTCTTTTATATCCCATTCTTGGTACTGTGGTCTCTGTAAATGGTAGAGTGGGGTCAGTTTGTAGGACTATAACGGGTCATGAACTTAAAGTACTTAATAGGGGTCTTAGTTTAATTCCAACAGCACAGACCAGACCATTTGATATATGGTTGGATTTGCACAAATTCCAGCTGACTTTGAAACTAAAAGAGTTCTTCCAATTAAGCACTAAGGCCTAGATTTAGAGTTCGGCGGTAAAAGGGCTGTTAACGCTCCGCGGGTTTTTTTCTGGCCGCACCATAAATTTAACTCTGGTATCGAGAGTTCAAACAAATGCTGCGTTAGGCTCCAAAAAAGGAGCGTAGAGCATTTTTACCGCAAATGCAACTCTCGATACCAGAGTTGCTTACGGACGCGGCCGGCATCAAAAACGTGCTCGTGCACGATTCTCCCATAGGAAACAATGGGGCTGTTTGAGCTGAAAAAAAACCTAACACCTGCAAAAAAGCAGCGTTCAGCTCCTAACGCAGCCCCATTGTTTCCTATGGGGAAACACCTCCTAAGTCTGCACCTAACACCCTAACATGTACCCCGAGTCTAAACACCCCTAACCTTACACTTATTAACCCCTAATCTGCCGCCCCCGCTATCGCTGACCCCTGCATTACACTTTTAACCCCTAATCTGCCGCTCCGTAAACCGCCGCCACCTACGTTATCCCTATGTACCCCTAATCTGCTGCCCTAACATCGCCGACCCCTATGTTATATTTATTAACCCCTAATCTGCCCCCCACAACGTCGCCGACACCTACCTACAATTATTAACCCCTAATCTGCCGAGCGGACCTGAGCGCTACTATAATAAAGTTATTAACCCCTAATCCGCCTCACTAACCCTATCATAAATAGTATTAACCCCTAATCTGCCCTCCCTAACATCGCCGACACCTACCTTCAATTATTAACCCCTAATCTGCCGACCGGAGCTCACCGCTATTCTAATAAATGTATTAACCCCTAAAGCTAAGTCTAACACTAACACTAACACCCCCCTAAGTTAAATATAATTTTTATCTAACGAAATAAATTAACTCTTATTAAATAAATAATTCCTATTTAAAGCTAAATACTTACCTGTAAAATACATCCTAATATAGCTACAATATAAATTATAATTATATTATAGCTATTTTAGGATTAATATTTATTTTACAGGCAACTTTGTAATTATTTTAACCATGTACAATAGCTATTAAATAGTTAAGAACTATTTAATAGTTACCTAGTTAAAATAATTACAAATTTACCTGTAAAATAAATCCTAACCTAAGATATAATTAAACCTAACACTACCCTATCAATAAAATAATTAAATAAACTACCTACAATTACCTACAATTAACCTAACACTACACTATCAATAAATTAATTAAACACAATTGCTACAAATAAATAAAATTAAATAAACTATCTAAAGTACAAAAAATAAAAAAGAACTAAGTTACAGAAAATAATAAAATATTTACAAACATAAGAAAAATATTACAACAATTTTAAACTAATTACACCTACTCTAAGCCCCCTAATAAAATAACAAAGCCCCCCAAAATAAAAAATTCCCTACACTATTCTAAAATACAAATATTACAAGCTCTTTTACCTTACCAGCCCTGAACAGGGCCCTTTGCGGGGCATGCCCCAAGAATTTCAGCTCTTTTGCCTGTAAAATAAAACATACAATACCCCCCCCCAACATTACAACCCACCACCCACATACCCCTAATCTAACCCAAACCCCCCTTAAATAAACCTAACACTACCCCCCTGATGATCTTCCTACCTTGTCTTCACCATGCCAGGTTCACCGATCCGTCCTGGCTCCAAGATCTTCATCCAACCCAAGCGGGGGCTAGACATCCACTGAAGAAGTCCAGAAGAGGGTCCAAAGTCTTCCTCCTATCCGGCAAGAAGAGGACATCCGGACCGGCAAACATCTTCTCCAAGCGGCATCTTCTATCTTCTTCCATCCGATGACGACCGGCTCCATCTTGAAGACCTCCAGCGCGGATCCATCCTCTTCTTCCGACGACTAGACGACGAATGACGGTTCCTTTAAGGGACGTCATCCAAGATGGCGTCCCTCGAATTCCGATTGGCTGATAGGATTCTATCAGCCAATCGGAATTAAGGTAGGAATTTTCTGATTGGCTGATGGAATCAGCCAATCAGAATATAGTTCAATCCGATTGGCTGATCCAATCAGCCAATCAGATTGAGCTCGCATTCTATTGGCTGTTCCGATCAGCCAATAGAATGCGAGCTCAATCTGATTGGCTGATTGGATCAGCCAATCGGATTGAACTATATTCTGATTGGCTGATTCCATCAGCCAATCAGAAAATTCCTACCTTAATTCCGATTGGCTGATAGAATCCTATCAGCCAATCGGAATTCGAGGGACGCCATCTTGGATGACGTCCCTTAAAGGAACCGTCATTCGTCGTCTAGTCGTCGGAAGAAGAGGATGGATCCGCGCTGGAGGTCTTCAAGATGGAGCCGGTCGTCATCGGATGGAAGAAGATAGAAGATGCCGCTTGGAGAAGATGTTTGCCGGTCCGGATGTCCTCTTCTTGCCGGATAGGAGGAAGACTTTGGACCCTCTTCTGGACTTCTTCAGTGGATGTCTAGCCCCCGCTTGGGTTGGATGAAGATCTTGGAGCCAGGACGGATCGGTGAACCTGGCATGGTGAAGACAAGGTAGGAAGATCATCAGGGGGGTAGTGTTAGGTTTATTTAAGGGGGGTTTGGGTTAGATTAGGGGTATGTGGGTGGTGGGTTGTAATGTTGGGGGGGGGTATTGTATGTTTTATTTTACAGGCAAAAGAGCTGAAATTCTTGGGGCATGCCCCGCAAAGGGCCCTGTTCAGGGCTGGTAAGGTAAAAGAGCTTGTAATATTTGTATTTTAGAATAGTGTAGGGAATTTTTTATTTTGGGGGGCTTTGTTATTTTATTAGGGGGCTTAGAGTAGGTGTAATTAGTTTAAAATTGTTGTAATATTTTTCTTATGTTTGTAAATATTTTATTATTTTCTGTAACTTAGTTCTTTTTTATTTTTTGTACTTTAGATAGTTTATTTAATTTTATTTATTTGTAGCAATTGTGTTTAATTAATTTATTGATAGTGTAGTGTTAGGTTAATTGTAGGTAATTGTAGGTAGTTTATTTAATTATTTTATTGATAGGGTAGTGTTAGGTTTAATTATATCTTAGGTTAGGATTTATTTTACAGGTAAATTTGTAATTATTTTAACTAGGTAACTATTAAATAGTTCTTAACTATTTAATAGCTATTGTACATGGTTAAAATAATTACAAAGTTGCCTGTAAAATAAATATTAATCCTAAAATAGCTATAATATAATTATAATTTATATTGTAGCTATATTAGGATGTATTTTACAGGTAAGTATTTAGCTTTAAATAGGAATTATTTATTTAATAAGAGTTAATTTATTTCGTTAGATAAAAATTATATTTAACTTAGGGGGGTGTTAGTGTTAGGGTTAGACTTAGCTTTAGGGGTTAATACATTTATTAGAATAGCGGTGAGCTCCGGTCGGCAGATTAGGGGTTAATAATTGAAGGTAGGTGTCGGCGATGTTAGGGAGGGCAGATTAGGGGTTAATACTATTTATGATAGGGTTAGTGAGGCGGATTAGGGGTTAATAACTTTATTATAGTAGCGCTCAGGTCCGCTCGGCAGATTAGGGGTTAATAAGTGTAGGTAGGTGTCGGCGACGTTGTGGGGGGCAGATTAGGGGTTAATAAATATAACATAGGGGTCGGCGATGTTAGGGGTAGCAGATTAGGGGTACATAGGGATAACGTAGGTGGCGGCGATTTGCGGTCGGAAGATTAGGGGTTAATTATTTTAAGTAGCTTGCGGCGACGTTGTGGGGGGCAAGTTAGGGGTTAATAGATATAATACAGGGGTCGGCGGTGTTAGGGGCAGCAGATTAGGGGTACATAAGTATAACGTAGGTGGCGGTCGGCAGATTAGGGGTTAAAAATTTGAATCGAGTGGCGGCGATGTGGGGGGACCTCGGTTTAGGGGTACATAGGTAGTTTATGGGTGTTAGTGTACTTTAGGGTACAGTAGTTAAGAGCTTTATAAACCGGCGTTAGCCAGAAAGCTCTTAACTCCTGCTATTTTCAGGCGGCTGGAATCTTGTCGTTAGAGCTCTAACGCTCACTGCAGAAACGACTCTAAATACCAGCGTTAGAAAGATCCCATTGAAAAGATAGGCTACGCAAATGGCGTAGGGGGATCTGCGGTATGGAAAAGTCGCGGCTGAAAAGTGAGCGTTAGACCCTTTAATCACTGACTCCAAATACCAGCGGGCGCCCAAAACCAGCGTTAGGAGCCTCTAACGCTGGTTTTGACGGCTACCGCCGAACTCTAAATCTAGGCCTAAGAAACCTGCTGCTAAGCTATTCAAATGTCCCAGTAAATTTGATCCAATGCAATTCAATCCAAGCATTAAGACATACATGCACCTGGTCACACAAGATGCGCAAACCATGTTTAACATCACGGCTAAACAGAACATCTCTACTGAAGAAAGATCGGCTATCATTGATCTAGCCCAGGATCCCAGTATAGTCATCACACCGGCTAACAAGGGAGGGGCACTGGCCATTCTAAATTATTTGGACTACAAGGATGATATTTTGTCACAATTGATAAATACCACCACATATAGTCTGCTATCAAGGAATCCAACTATGAAATTTCAAGATGAAATCAAGCTCATTCTATCGGAGGGTCTGGAGAGAGATTGGATAGATCAAGCTACTTATGACTGGTTAATGGTGCCACATCCTATCATCCCAATACTCTACAAGATTCCTAAAATCCATAAGAAACTTGAGAAACCACCAGGAAGACCGTATATCAGCAAGGGGCTCCTTATTCCAGACACTTGGTGGGGAGGATGGACTCCTACATCAAATACTCTTCTGATATGATACAACTGATTGCCAACACACCTGAATTGGGCCCAACACATTTGCTGGTAATGATGGATGTTAACAGTTTATATACCATCATTCCACACTCTGATGGAGTAACTGCAGTGGAAAAGGCACTACTAAGACATCCTTATGTCGGTCTAGAATCTGAATATATTTGCAGAATTCTCCACTTGTGCTTAGCGCACAATTATTTCCGCTTTGAGACCACCTTCTAGATACAACGTATAGGTACGGCCATGGGCTCGAGTATGGCCCCTTAATACGCCAATCTCTATATGGCTGATTATGAAGCAACGGTGATGAAGGTATATGAAAATCCAAGCGTATCATTTTATAAAAGATACATTGATGATGTTTTCCTCATCTGGAGTGGAGAGGACTTTGAACTGGCTTTCAGAACTCAATACCATAACAACGCCAGTGAAATTCAAACTGATGTATAGGGGCCTATCTATCAAGCTCCAAATGGAGCTTGATGCCCTGTGTTTCTGGCGAGCCTTCAGGCTTGCCAGAAAAAGCAGTTATGAAGCCGCGGTCACAAAGACCGTTGCTCCATAACCCTGTCTGCCTGCTCTGAGCAGGCGGACAGGAATCGCCACAATTCAACCCGATGGAGTATGATCGGATTGATTGACACCCCCTACTAGTGGCCGATTGGCTTTGAGTTTGCAGGGGGCAGCGTTGCACCAGCAGCTCTTGTGAGCTGCTGGTGCAATGTTAAATGCGGAGAGCGTATTGCTCTCCACATTTAGCGAGGTCTTGCGGATCTGATCCGCACTGTCGGATCAGGTCCGCAAGACCTTTGATAAATAGGGGCCATAGTGTTGACAAGATTGACTTTTTGGATTTGAGGATATTCAAGAATGACACTGAACTGGCTACAACTATATATCAAAAGTCTACTCACCGCAACTCAATCCTTCTAGCAACCAGCAATCATCCTAGGTCATTGACCAGGGCCATTCCTAAGGCTCAACTGACCAGAGTTATGAGGAATAACACATTACCAGAAAAGGCAGCCATACAAGTACAAGAAATGTCAGAGAAATTCCTTAAGAGGGGATACGCAAAACCACTGATAAATTCAGTTAAGGAGGAAATCATTAAAATGGATCAAGTTTCTCTACTCGCATGCAAGGGGGTGCGGAACACAGATTAGAGGGTTATGGTGACTACTACCTTTGGACCTACATCCCACGTCTCGGTGGGCAGTATAAAAAAGAACTGGTGGGTACTACAAACTGACCCCACTCTACCATTTACAGAGACCACAGTACCAAGAATGGGATATAAAAGAAACAGCAATTTAATATATCTAATGATGAAAACTGACCCAATACACTGCTACAAGCAGGAACAATGGCTGAGGACAAAGAAACAAGGATCCTATAGGTGTCCTTGCTGTACAACTTGTAATGCCATGATACAAGGGTCTACGTTTAGGCACCCCCATAAAAACAAACAGTACAGAATCCGACACTACATGTACATGCTCAACCAAGTTTGTGGTTTATCTATTGAGCTGTGTGTGTGGGAAATATTATGTGGGAAAAACTGATGACGATATTAGGAAGAGAATGGCCAACCATCGGAGTGCGATCAGGGCCACTCTGGATACTAAGAAGACTGATCAACCTGTTGCAAGACATTTTTTAGAAGCCCAACACACTACCAAGGATCTAAGATTCATACTAATAGACCATGTCCCCCCTCTCAGTCGTGGAGGTGACAGGAAAAAGAAGTTGCTGCAGGTTGAGGCCAGACGGATTTTTAGACTGAATACACTATATCCTAAAGGTCTAAATGCCAATGTTGATTGGCACTGCTTTATGTAATCTACTTAATTTCCTTTATTTATTATAATGGTTATTATAATGTTTTCATGCTTTATTTTGGCTAGTGATGTAGATGCAGTACTTAGTCATATCTCTTTTGTTTATGACACGCTATTTGTAGTATATTTGTGTACATATACATATAGGATGCACTTATTAGGATAGATACTGTAACACACAATGAGATAGATATATGATTGTCTGTACACTGTGCTATTAAATATCCCCAGATGCATATTAGGGGTGTATACATCACTGTTCATGGTATAATAGGATCTCTGTACATTTTATTGTTCAGTTATACTGTGTCCAAATTAAGTGCTGAGTATATATGAATAGAATATACTTATGTGTGGTAGTTTCCGGGTGGCATGACACAACTTTTGACCTCCACTATATCTTCCACTACACATTAGTTTTCCTTAGAATAGGGTATTGCGAGGGGCATCTACATCTAAACCTAGTGATCTTCGATTACATGACAGCTCCCTCGCCCGTATTGACAGCTACTAGTGTTTACAAACACAAACATTGTGCATCGCAGCTGCTCAGCTATTGGCTACCCTGCTGAGCGTCACTGCCTGGATACGTATGATCTCGCCGGCTAAGCCCCGCCCCCTCTAGTCCACGAAAACAGCTGATGAGGAATGCCTGTGTAACGATATGGATGGCGTCCTGGGCTTTTTACACTATGAATACACTGCGAGTACAGGTATCTTATATGTGATCGAATACAGATAGACACATTATGTTACACACTTTTGCACACTGAGTCTTGCCTGATTAGATCCAAGTAAAATGGTATTGGTATAAATTCTGTATTCTGCCTTATCCTAGCTTATTCCCACTTATTCCCTGCTTTGCAATTAGAAATACATGATCTATAGCCAGGGCCTACACATGTATATAAGTAGTCACATGCACGTATACACATTAGTACCACAGTTTTGTACATAGATGTGTATATATTTGAATGTCACATGCGTTGTATTGGGATAATTTGGTGTTTTAATACTGGGCCAGCATACGGCTAATAGCAATTAGAACATTTATTGAAATGCTGACAAATCCTTAATAAATGCCCCATGGATCTCATTCTTCTTATCATAGAGGAAGTACATACTCTACTTACAAAAGTTAAGGAAGAAATCATAGCTTTCAATAATCACAAAGAGGTCAAATTACAGGCAAATAAATCAGAAGAGTGGCTTGATAAGCTCAAGAAACAAGTGGACACATATAATAATGAGTTTATAGCCTTCAAAAATAAAAAATTCCAATATGTTACAGATGACTACACAGACTAAAGGGTTTATGGATGGCTTACTGGCACTCAAAGAGCTAGACCGCAATGCCCTTGGAGAAAATGATGTCCCACCAGACGGAACTTAACCACTATAGATAGCAGTTCTGGATCTGATAGTGAGAATATTACAACACCATCTACTTCACAAGGAGTCTCTGCACCACAACCGCTGGTTTTTCAGGGGATCACTACAAGATCTGGGGGTTCAAGAGAAGGCAGAGGCCACACCCCAGGAGGGGTGGATATGTACAGAAGACCCCCCCTACCTCCCAGGTAGCAGAGATCCAGGACCTGGTCATTAACATCAGTCATCAGGCTTTGACAGATAATGAATCTAGTCTCCTTAATAAAGGCTTATCATTTGTGCCCACTCCTTATGCTGATGATTTTAATCTACATATTGACTTCCTCAAGTTCCAGAGAGTACTTAAACAGAAAAATATCTTTCAACATCAGGATCTACATACAACTACAAGTGCCTACAAAAAGAAAAGCACATTTGAACCGATGAATACAAATCCAAGCATCAAAACATTCACAAGACTACTCCAATCTGAATACAGCGAACGTGCACCAACACCAATAAGATCTAATCTCACTAAGGATGAGAAATTGGCAATTTGGTCACTCAGTAGTGATCCTTCCATAACCATTCGACCAGCAGATAAGGGGGGTGCCCTGGTAGTCATGGACTGTCATAAGTACAGCGCAGAAATACACAGCCAACTTAATGATACAATGGTGTATCGCAAACTGGATACTAACCAGGTACATAAATTCAAGACACAACTAGATCTGATACTCAGTGATGGCCTCAGTGATAACTTTATGGACAAAGACACATATGACTTCTTGACCACTTCATATCCCATCTGCCCAATTATCTACACATTACCAAAAGTACATAAAGACTTACTCAACCCTCCAGGATGTCCGATTGTTTCCACTAGAGGGTCTCTCCTCCAACCTGTGGTTAAATATATATTGATGGTCTACTTCAACCACTTGTAAGGAACATGAAATCCTACATACATGACTCTACACATATGATTACTATACTCCAGAATTTTGGTGAGATACGTGATGAAATTCTTGCCACCTTAGACGTTACGAGTCTATACACCATAATCCCACATATGAATGGTTTGGCCGCAGTGGGAACCATACTAAACCAATACCCCTATATTGGGCCACCGCCGGAATTTATCCCCAGACTCGTTGAAACATGCCTCACTTGCAACTATTTTTGTTTTGAAGACACATATTACCTCCAAATCATGCAGTCACATTGAAAATGTCAGCTGATATACAACAAGTGATTTTTTTTAGACATGAAGATATATAAAGCCCAAGGGAAATTGTGTACTACACTCTTTAAAAAGGATACAGATAAAACTCCATAATTTCTGCCCAGAGTTGCCATCCTAGAAAGATGATAGAGGCGGTCCCTAAGAGACAAATACTACATACAATTCGTAATAACTCAGATGACAACAACAGAGAAGAACAGCTGGATGAATTGAAACGAACCTTGAAAGAAGGGGATACAATTCCAAACTTATCAAGGAAATCAGACTACAACTAAAGGATACCCGACAGGAGGATCTACTTAAGGATAATACACTACATACGAATGAGGAGACTTTGTCCCTACTAACCACATTTACTCCTAAGGTTAGGGATCTCCCGTTTCAGGTGTCTAAACGATGGGATATTATTACCTCTGATAACTATCTTCCTCTGATAAAAAAACATGGGTCGCATACAGAAGAGTAAGGAACCTCAGGGACTCTCTAGTGATTACTGACCTTATCTACAGTTATTCTAAGAAATCCTGGGTAACAACAAAGAAAACAGGATCCTACAAATGCATTTCATGCACCACTTGCAATGCTATGATACCAGGAAAGACATTTAAACATCCACACAACAATCAACAATATAACATCAGATTTTTTCTCACTTGTACCATGACATTTGTGATTTATCTATTAAACTGCTCATGTGGTTTGTTTTATGTGGGAAAAACAGAAGATGACACTAGAACAACATTTGCAAACCTCCGATCTGCAATTAGAACTGCCCTCAACACCTCAAGAGTGACCAACCGGTTGCCCGACATTTTCTCACACATAAACATTCCCTATCAGACTTAAGGTTCAGACTCATTGATCACATCCCCCCATTGAGGAGTGGTGGGGACAGAAAGAAACTGTTGTTGTGAGGCTAGATGGATTTATCACTTCAATACTATTCATCCTCATGGACTGAATACCAATCTGGACTGGCATTGTTTTCTTTAACAACTCTTTTCTCTAGTTTATCTTTTGATAAGGAGTGTTATATTTTACCGAATTATTTAATGACATCCCTATTGTACATGTTTTTTTATTATACAGTGGAACACTTAGCTTTAGTGACTAGGGATAATCATTTACATTATACTGTTTCTGATACACACCTTCTACTTCCAATATGCTATTTAGTCATATACTGTGATACTCCTTTAAGGATTATCCCCTCCCATCTCATTATCCTCCCTTATATTATAGTGTGATAAAAATCGCACCAACATACCTCTACATTTGATATATAGTTGCCTAAGATAAGATCTCAATTGCATAGCTGAACTTGAAACAAAGTATCCTATATGAACTATACAGCAACTATTGTTTTATCCACTATAAAATTGTATCTACAAACATTCTGTTAGAAATTACAACTTGTGATAAACCCAAAACTGTATAAATTATAAGATTTCAACGTTATTATTTTAATTTAATTTATTTTTTATATATTAGGTACATTTTTATACATAGAGACACCGGTGTCATTTTTTAAACTTTGAAGGAATTGTAATAATTTTTGTTTAACTGTACTTTTAGCATCACTACTATTGGGTAAATTTACCATAATCAAATAAAGGATCATATTTATTTCTTAAATAGTTTCGACATCCATTTTTTCCAAAAGAGAATATAAAATTAGGACTCATCAAAACATTAACATATATTGAGCCCACATATTATCACACATATTTACAGTAAGACACATTGGGAATAGCAACTTGTTTTGCGCCACCTACTACAACTAACTATAACTCTTTAAACTTTGGGATAAAGTTTACTTCAGGTGTGCTAGATTCCCCACCAGCTAGACATTCTAAACCTACCAAACATTCAGCTCTTCCAAACAAACCTTGCCTGAATATTGAAGTTTTACAGTTACGCATAAGTTGTTTGTAATTCCCTTTCCTCTTCAGGTCATTCTACAGCCTTCTACAATCCTTACTAACTTTCTACAGGATTATCGCAGATCTCTATCAGCTAAACTGCAACTCTCTGTTTCGTCTCCAAGTCCGACTTGGAATCCCTACGCTACCGGATCTACTATCTCTGCGTCCCGGAACTAAGACGCGCACACACAGCTCACTGTCCGCTCCTGGTGGTCGCTTCTTAGGACTCCTCTGACACTGATCCTGTTTTGGGTATCGTATACGGATAAGAGACACTGTATTTACTCTGTCATATGTTATATTCGCCTCAGTTGTATCTGTTTATGCACCAAGTATAGTAAAGGTAAAACCGGAACTGCCTAATCGTCCTAAACAGATTCTATGCTACATGTGAGAGCCTGATTCTTACTAATATATTGGAAGTATATTCACTGTCTAATATAAGTCTAACAATTAGGTTATCTACAAGGATTGCTAATTCTGAGAGCTCAACTGTTTGGATTTTGTACATATTTTAGTGTGATTGTGTGTGTGTGTGAAGAAAGGAACTGACTCAAACTTATTATTAACTCATTATCTACCAATACTTAAGAACTCCATACTAACTTGGACTTGTTCAAGAACTTATTTTGAACATATCATCAAAACTGTTCTCTAAAGATTTCATATTAAATTGACTCACTCTGTCTATTCAGGTAATTCAAACCTCTATTACCTGCTTAGCACATAAAAGAGCTACACACCCTTACTAACACTAAGGGTAAAGATCTAAATACAAAACCCTTTATAACTGAGTCATAACATATACACATTGCACATATGTTTCCCTTATTTAGTTATTAAAGCAACACTGTTGCTATAACCTTTGCAGTTAGGATAGATGTGACAAGTTAGTCTCTTGGATATATACAGTATTCATATAGAAGCAGTGAAATATAGATAGATACCAAAATTATGTTTTTGAAAGATTCTAACCATTATATTTGCTATACTAGTTTAACACAGTTTTATTTACAGCAATCAGTTTGGTAAGATGTGATGTTGATTTGCACTGGCTACAAAATATCCAGACATCTCTGCTCCACATATGTTTGACTGTATTGGGGGCATGTCTATGACGCCATCTTGCCACGGAAGTAAGCTCCAAAAGATTCTAAACACTTCTGAACGGTTCAGGTAGGCTTAGTGATTACTCTACATCTGGTTATCTTAAATACTGTTATTCACTCACTTTCTTACATGTGTCCACTGTTATAGATATTGCAGGATCCGATAATTAGATATAGTCATACGCATTACCAAGAGCTATTTGCAGCACTTGTTTCAACCTACGGCTAACACACAATATACTGTGACATGCGTTATACAGCCTTCTTTGTAGTCATTTATTGTGCCCGGATGTAACACTGTATTAACACTATATATAAACATTGATATATTTGCACTGTTGATATAAATGCAATATCACTATTGCCAATTTTGATATAATTTCACATTTAATGATTTTTATATGATGCACTATGTTGTATGTATTTTTAATGTTTATGATGGTTTCTAAGGAGACTACTTATTGTGTCACTTCCTGGGGGCGGGGTTAAATTCTTCTTAAACACACTGTTTGATACACTCTTGTTTGTTCTGATGAAAGGGACGGTTGGCTCCCCGAAACGTCACTGCACAAAATACATTTTTTGCTTGCTACAAGTCCAGAGAGTGCGGTTCTATATCTTTGAAGTATATATATATATATATATATATATATATATATATATATATATATATATATATATATATATATATATACAGTATATATATATATATATATATATATAGTGCATAGATAGTCCCATGGAACAACCTGCCATAAAACTATTTCTTAGAAAAAATGAAAAAACATTCCATACAGTGATCCATCAATCATATTAAAAAATGCTGCCATGTTGTAACTTAGGTTACCTTCTCTGCAGTGGTCAATTAGGGACAGCTATAAATAGGTCAGCCAATAGCGTGCAGCCAATGGCTGTGTGGAATATAACAGTGTTATGTGCTTCCATTTCTAGTAGGAACTGAAAAGCTCACCATTTCAGAAAGAAATTACAGGGAAAGGAGACAAAATAAATAATGAAAGTATATTGCAGAGTTTTTTTTATATATACAATTTATCATTTTATATACAGTCTCAAAGTGTTTAATGTCCCTTTAAATAAATCATTTGAATTCAGTTTAAAACAGATTTTATAGTGGAAGCTAACATGTAACTTCCTCTGTATCTGGTTTGGGTAAATATTACCCAGATATTATCCAGTTTTCCAAAAGACAAACATGACATATAAGTTCAAAAGGAATGTGAGCACTATTTCTGCTTAAAGTACATCTACTTTAGGGAATAGTGTAAATAAAAAATCCATTGAACTTCAAAAAGAAATAAAATATTATTGAAATATCAGAATACTATTAGAGAACATTTGATTGTAATTATGCAAGACCCAGATACTTTCTAATCCTTCCATTGATTTTCTATGCCAAGTTAAACTTCTTTAAAATATTGCTTTGGGCAAAACATATTGATTAGATAATGTTATGAAGCGTTATGCCGATGCAGATTGGGAAATATACTTTTGTTTGCCTGAATCCAATAACAGGGTTAAAGCACGTAAGTAGCTGCCCCTCCTACAAGTGTTTGGCTAAGTTCAAAGAAAAACTCAACCCAAAACCAACATTCCAGCACAAATGTTATGAGATTTTCTTTTTCATCGTAAACTATTTTGTGCTCTTGTCGAGGAATCTGTTCCAAGTAATAGGGAATTTCCTGTGGTTTCCATGTTCCATATTGCAAACAACTATTTTTAAAAAAAAGGTTGTTGTTCCATTAGTCTTGTAAAATGAAATGTGCACTACTGTCAGATTATTATTTTTTCTGTCTGTGAAAAAAATAGTTTTTTTTATTCTCTTTACTTAAAGGGACACTGAACCCAAATTTTTTTCTTTTGTAATTCAGAAAGAGCATGCAATTTTAAGCAACTTTCTAATTTACTCCTATTATCAATTTTTCTTCGTTCTCTTGCTATCATTATTTGAAAAAGAAGGCATCTAAGCTTTTTTTTGGTTTCAGCACTCTGGACAGCACTTTTTTATTGGTGGATGAATTCATTCACCAATCAGCAAGGACAACCCAGGTTGTTCACCAAAAATGGGCCGGCATCTAAACTTACATTCTTGCATTTCAAATAAAGATACCAAGAGAATGAAGACAATTTGATAATAGGAGTAAATTAGAAAGTTGCTTAAAATACCATGCTCAATCTGAATCACGAAATAAAAATTTTGGGTACAGTGTCCCCTTAAAGAGACATAAAACAATAAGGGCTAGTGGAGTGCAAACAATAGTGCAGGGTGTGTTATCTATTATGCAACCTTGTGCAAAGAATAAAGCACAATCTGATATTACAAGTAAATGGTTAAATATCTCAACCAACGCATCTTAAAGGGACAGTAAATGCAGATATTAATGTGACATGATTCTGCCCTATGTGCAGAATTATACAACATTAACCTAGCGACATCAGTAAAAAAATAAAGAATGTTTAAGATTGAACCCCCCCAAAACTTTCCTTTCCTTACCTTCCTCGTCGTCCTCTTTTATTCATCTGTTTTTTTCAGAAGTGTGTCACAGGCACACTGTCTAATCACAGGGCGCCTGAGCACGCAATTGAACTAAATATAGTGCACTCCTGCGCTGTGTAAAGCTGTGATGTGCTTTTGAAAAAACAGAGCAGAAAAAGAGGATGTCGGGGAAGGTAAGGTGGGTAAAGTTGTTGGGGGTTAGATCTTTAACGTTTTTTACTGGTGTTGCTAAGTTACATAATTCTGCACGTGCTGCAAAAACATTCTTAGTGTGCCCAATACGTTTAATGGATATCGCAGGTAGTGATATTAGCAGGCTCATTGTGCTCAAGTGGTGAGTTAAGCATTGCACTAGAGCGAAATCCAAACAAACACATCTGCATATTATTCTCAGACTGATCTTGGTTTAAAACTTTTTAAGATATAAAAATAAATGGTACTGCCTGTGCAGTATCTGAAGACTGCCCTTATTCACATATTAAATTATTTCTCATAATTATTATTTTTTGGGTATAGGTGCTTATGTATTTTTCTTTTGCAATCTAAATTTAATGGATTAGACCCATAAACAGAATATATTTAGCAGCACTCACAGTCCAGGAAAATTTTCCTTTGCGTATCATGGATACCATGAATAGTTAACGCTACTAATAGGAAATATACTGTACTATAAGTAATATATAAAGGATATTATCTTTACTACTCTGGGCAAAAATCAATGCTGCATTGGCTGTAATCACGGCAGGATTTAACCTGTTTTTGCAATAATTCTAGTAATACTAAGAAGATAGTAGGACTGAATAGATATTTATTTTTCAAACTCTTTGCAATCTTAAAGGGACAGTCTACACCAGAATTGTTATTGTTTTAAAAGATAGATAATCCCTTTACTACCCATTTGCTAGTTTTACATAACCAACGCAGTTATATTAATATACTTTTTACCTCTGTGATTACCTTGTATCTAAGCCTCTGCAGACTGCCCCCTTATCTCAGTTCTTTTGACAGAATTGCATTTTAGCCAATTAGTGCTGACTCCTAGGTAACTCCACAGACATGAGCACAATATTATCTATATGGCACACATGAACTAACACCCTCCATTTGCGAAAAATATAAAAATGCATTCAGATAAGAGGCGGCCTTCAATGGCTAAGAAATTAGCATATGAGCCTACCTAAGTTTAGCTTTCAACAAAGAATACCAAAAGAACAACGCAAAATTGATGATAAAAGTCAATTGGAAAGTTGTTTAAAATTAAATGCCCTATAATTTATTTTTTAATAGACTGTCCCTTTGACTTTAAATAATATTTAATATATGAAGTCCGGAGGTTAGACAGCAATTTGGACTCCTCATGTGTTAGTTTAAAGTGGTAATTAATTTAGCAACAATAGCTGCAATACAATATGAGATCTATACTTTGAACTAACAACTAAGATTGGGTAATAGCTTTGGTTACTTTTGTTACAACTACGTATTGCATGTATAAATTGCAATATGTAGGTCCATCATTACACATGGGGGTCGAATTATCAAGCTCCGAATGGAGCTTGATGTCCCTGTTTTCGCGCGAGCCTTCGCAGCTCCATAAATTGTCCGCCTGCTCTAAGGCTGCGGACATCAATCTGCCCGATCCTATACAATCGGGCTGATTGACACCCCCTGCTAGTGGCCAGTGGCCGTGGAGTATGTTATTGTGACCATATTGCAGCTTTAAAAAGGGATACATATGAAAAATAGATATGTGCGATTCGTTTCGGATCGATTCGGAAATTCAGAAAATTCGGAAAATTCGGATCGAACCGAATTTCCGAATTAAAATACTGCAGAATTTACCGAATAAATCCGAATTATTTCGGATTTATTCGGTAAATTCGGATGGCCATGGATTACACTAGTATTGTACAGTATAAGTCTAATCCCACCTAACACTTACCGAAATTCCAAACCGAACCGAATCGAACTGAATTCAGCCGAATTTAGTACATAATATGATAATACTAGTCTAATATCCCACCTAACACTTACCGAAATTCCGAATTTCCAAACCGAACCGAATCCAACCGAATCTGAAACAAATCCGAACCGAATTTATTAGAATCCGAATGAATCCGAAACAAATCCGAACCGAATTGATTAAATTTTTTCCGAATTCGAATCGCTCCGAACTGAAATTCGAAAAAATCCGAACCGAACCGAATTTTTTCGCCATGCACATGTCTAATGAAAAATGCATCTGTCAGGGTTCTTATAATGGAACATTATTCAAAACATTTCTTTAAATAGCCCTGACATATGAATTTTTCATATGTGTCCCTTTTTAAAGTGGAAATATGGCCACCCTATATGCTATATAATTATTAGCTAAGATATACTATGAAGATGGCTGTAAACTACTAATAACCATTGAAGTGAATCGATTTCCCAATTTTTTTATCTGTACTTATACATAACCTAATATTTGATTGTAAAGTGTAATAGTTTAACATCCAAACGTTGTATATTGATAAGTCCATTATAGATCACTCAAACAGGGATTTAACATCAGAGAATATTTGCTGCAGCTATTTAGAGTAAACATATAAGTACTTTATGCCCTAATAAAATATACAAAACATACCTGGTGCGATATTGATGGCTGTATTGTAGCATGTAGGATCTAAAAGCTCTTCATGCTCTTTGATTTATATATACATATATATATACTCCTCAGAGAGTTGAGACAATTTTCCTTAAAGTGACATAATTTAATTGTATTTCACATTTGATATTTTATGCTGAAAAAAAAAGCTATTGCAGTTTGGTTTTAAAGTTACCTGCCCTTTTTTTTATCATGTATAAATAAATGTTGTTTTATTTAAAGTGATACACACCACCATCTATGACACTGGTATAATAAGTCAATCATACTACTAAAACAAACAAATAACTTTTTCTTGGACTGTAAGTGCTGCTAAATGTATTCCGTTTATGGGTTTTTTACCCATTAAATCATGATCTTGCTTTAAATGCATTATTGCATGTAACAATTATTTAGGCCTAGACTACAAGTGGAGCGCAAAAATATTACTTATAATAATAGTGTTTCTATTTTGTGATCGTATTACAAGTTCAAAGTTATTTTTTATCACTTGAGCAAAGTGATAGTTTAGGATGCACTAACAGCTGCATGATGGATAGGGTGGATATGCTAACCCCCCCCCACACACACACACACACACAAAACAGACTTCTATGAAGGTCATGCAGTACACTATGTGTGATAAGACAATGGTGCACTAATCAGAGAGTCTGCCAAGCCAATGGTGCACTAATCAGAAAGTGTGCCAAGCCTATGGTGCACTAATCAGAAAGTGTGCCAAGTCTATGGTGCACTAATCAGAAAGTGTGCCAAGCCTATGGTGCACTTATCAGAAAGAGTGCCAAGTCTATGGTGCACTAATCATAGTGTTTGCTAAACTAATCATGCACTAATCAGATAGTGTGATAAGCCAATAGTGCAATAATCATATAGTGTGCCAAGGTGATGGTGCACTTATCTAAGGGTGTGCAAAGCCAATGGTGCGCTAATCTGAACATGTGCCAAGATGATGGTGTGCAAAGCTGATGGTGTGCTAATCAGAGAGTATGCCAAGCCAATGGTGCACTAATCAGAAAGTGTGCCAAGCCTATGGTGCACTAATCAGAAAGTATGCCAAGCCTATGGTGCACTAATCATAGTGTGTGCTAAACCAATCATGCAGTAATCAGATAGTGTGATAAGCCAATCGTGCACTAATCATATAATGTGCCAAGGCTATGGTGCACTAATCTGAGGGTGTGCAAAGCCAATGGTGCGCTAATCTGAACATGTGCCAAGATGATGGTGTGCTAATCTAAGGGTGTGCAAAGCCGATGGTGTGCCAAGTCGATGAAGCACTAATCAGAGAGTGTGCCAAGCCTATGGTGCACTAATCATAGTGTGTGCTAAACCAATCATGCAGTAATCAGATAGTGTGATAAGCCAATCGTGCACTAATCATATAGTGTGCCAAGGTGATGGTGCACTAATCTGAGGGTGTGCAAAGCCAATGGTGCACTTATCTGAACATGTGTCAAGATGATGGTGCGCTAATCTAAGGGTGTGCAAAGCCAATGGTGCGCTAATCAGAGGATGTGCCAAACCGATGTTGCCCTAATCTGAGGGTGTACAAGCGGGTGGTGTGCAAGTAGTAGAGTTCTTCACATAGTTTTGTGCTATACTATTAATAATAATAGCTTATTTCAGGTCTAAAAAATTACAAAATTATATTAGTTATTTAAATGTAGAAAAAATTGGCATAGAGTTTTAGTGTTGATAAAGAAATGGACGCTGGCACTTTGTAACCAAGGATTCTTTCTCTGCTGAGGCCAATTAGCGACAGCTATAATTGTGTCATTAGAGTGTGCTGCCAATCACTGTGTAAAAAATTGCAGTGTTAAAGGATTACTTTCTGTTATAATTTTTAAGCTAAACAACTAACATATTAAAGTTAATAAACATTAATTAAAACCTACTGACCTATATTTTCTCCAAAACAAAGTTTCATAACGTTCTAAAAGTTATATATTTTATTCGGCGATGATGTCACATTATCCTGCCCACTATTTTCAGCACTGCATGTTCAAAATACTTAAACCAATAACTTTGTGTTTAAAGCGCCATTTTGAAACCTAGGTATTGTAAACGGATTGGTACAGAGCAAAGGATAACCACGGAGTGGGTTTGGAAAACAATTAAATTTGCAGACAAGATTTCTGATATACGGTAGAGATATGTTAATGAAATGCTATTGATAAAAAGCGTATTTGGGGTAGTTAGTTAGTAACAGGCATAGAAAATATTTACTTACAGTGGCCCTTTAAGTCTTGGGTCTGCACTTTTTCTTTTAACAGGAATTTGAAAGTCTACACTTTTCAGAATTATATTACAGGATAAGGGAATAAAGTAGAGTCTGAATTTGATCAGCTGTATACTTGAAACACGCATATAATGTAACCAACTTATATATAGGGGCATATTTATAAATCCACAAAAAAATAAGTCTTTCTTATAATTTACAAGAAAAAAACTTAAATCATAAGCAGAAGAATCAAACTGAGACAGCTGCCTGAAGAAGTTTTCTACCAAAGACTGCTTCTGCAGAAGCAAAAACATAAAAATGGTAAAATTTAGAAAATGTATCCAAAGAAGACCAAGTTGCTGCTTTGCAAATCTGATCAACCAAAGCTTCATTCTTAAAAGCCCAAGAAGTGGCGACTGATCTAGTAGAATAAGCTGTAACTCTCCGAGGTGGAGACTGTCCCGCCTCCAAATAACCCTTGTGAATCAAAAGCTTTAACTACGATTCCAAAGAAATGGCAGAAGCTTTCTGGCCTTTCCTGGAACCAGAAAAAACAACAAATAGACTGGAAGTCTTTCTAAAATCCTTAGTAGCTTCGATATAGTATTTCAAAGCTTTTACATCTAAAGAATGTAAAGATCTTTCAAGAGCATTCTTAGGATTAGGACACAAAGAAGGAACAACAATTTCCCTACTAATGTTGGTAGAATTCACAACCTTAGGAAGAAATTTGAACGAAGTCCGCAAAACAGCTTTATCCTGATGAAAAATCAGAAAAGGAGACTCACAAGAGTGAGCAGACAATTCAGAAACTCTTCTAGCAGAAGAGATAGCCAAAAGGAACAACACTTAACAAGAAAGTAGTTTAATATCCAGAGAATGCATAGGGCTCTATTTAACAAGCTCCGTATGGAGCTTGATGACCCATGTTTCTGGACAGCAGTTAGACCGCTGCTCCATAACCTGTCCGCCTGCTCTGAGCAGGCGGACACACATCGCCACAATACAACCCGATCGAGTACGATCGGGTTGATTGACACCCCCTGCTGGTGGCTGATTGGCCGCAAGTATGCAGGGGGCGGCGTTGCACCAGCAGCTCTTGTGAGCTGCTGGTGCAATGCTGAATATGGCGAGCGTATTGCTCGCCGTATTCAGCGAGGTCTGGCAGACCTGATCCGCAGTGTCGGATCAGGTCCGCCAGACCTTGATAAATATGCCCCAAAGACTCAAACGGAGGATCCTGCAAAGCTTTTGAAACCAAATTAAGACTCCAAGGAGGAGAAATTGATTTAATAAAAGCCTGAACAAAACAGTGAATATCAGGAAGCTTAGCAAACTTTCTATGAAATAAAACAGAAAGAGCAGATATTTGTCCCTTCAAAGTACTTGCAAACAAATCTTTATCCAAACCACCCTGAAGAAACTGTAAAATTTTAAGAATTCTAAAAGAATGCCAAGAGAATTTATGAGAACACCATGAAATATAGGTTTTCCAAACCCAATAATAAATCTTCCTTGAAACAGACTTATAAGCCTGAAGCATAGTATTAATCACTGAGTCAGAGAAACCTCTATGACTAAGCACTAAGCGTTCAACTCCCATACCTTCAAATTTAGCGATTTGAGATCCTGATGGAAAAACGGCCCTTGAGACAGAAGGTCTGGCCTTAAAGGAAGTGACCAAGGTTGGCAACTGGACATCCGGACAAGATCCGCATACCAAAACCTGTGAGGCCATGCTGGTACTATCAGAAACACATGCGATTGTTCCATTATGATCTTGGAGATCACCCTTGGAAGAAGAACTAGAGGCAGAAAAATATAAGCAGGTTGGTAACACCAAGGAACTGCTAACGCATCCTCCATCTCCGCCTGAGGATCCCTGGACCTGGAAAGGTAACCGGGAAGCTTCTTGTTTAGATGGGATGCCATCAGATCTATTTTGGGAATACCCCACAACTGAACAATCTGATAAAATACATCTGGATGGAGAGACCACTCCCCTGGATGTAAGAACTG
This sequence comes from Bombina bombina, assembly GCF_027579735.1. NCBI lineage: Eukaryota > Metazoa > Chordata > Amphibia > Anura > Bombinatoridae > Bombina > Bombina bombina. Next base: position 158,643,873 of record NC_069505.1, on the reverse strand, counting down.
ACGGCTGAGATAATCTGCTTCCCAATTGTCTACACCTGGGATATGTATTGCAGAAATTAGACAGGAATTGGATTCCGCCCAAGACAGTATCCAAGATACTTCTTTCATTGCTAAAGGACTGTGAGGCCTCACTTGATGATTGGCATATGCCACAGTTGTGATATTGTCTGTCTGAAAACGAATGAATAATTCACTCTTTAATAGTGGCCAAGCCTGAAGAGCCCTGAAAATAGCACAGAATTCTAAAATATTGATTGGAAACCTCACCTCTTGAGGATTCCAAACTCCTTGTGCTGTCAGAGACCTCCAGATAGCTCCTCAACCTGTGAGACTTGAATCTGTTGAAATCACAGTCCAGGCAGGATGAACAAAAGAGGCCCCTTGAATAATCCAATGATGGACTAACCACCAGGACAGAGAGAGTTGAATGTTGGGATTTAAGTATATCAACTGTGATATCCGAGTATAATCCCTGCACCATTGATTCAGCATGCAAAGCTGCAGAGGTCTCATATGAAAACGAGCAAAGGGGATCGCGTCCGATGCTGCAGTCATGAGACCTAAAACTTCCATGCACATAGACACTGAAGGGAATGATCGAGACTGAAGGTTTCGACAGACAGAAACCAATTGTATTTGTTTCTTGTCTGTTGTAGACAGAGTCATGGACACTGAATCTATCTGGAAACATAAAAAGGTAACCCTTGTCTGAGGAATCAAAGAAATCTTTGGTAAATTGATCTTCCAACCATGTCTTTGAAGAAACAACACTAGTTGATTCATGTGAGATTCTGCTAAATGTAAAGACTGAGCCAGTACCAAGATATCGTCCAAATAAGGAAACACCGCAATACCATGCTCTCTGATTACAGAGAGAAGGGCACCGAGAACCTTCGAAAAGATTCTTGGAGCTGTTGCTAGGCCAAATGGAATAGCAACAAATCGGTAATGCTTGTCTAGAAAAGAGAATCTCAGAAACCGATAGTGGTCTGGATGAATCGGAATGTGAAGATATGCGTCCTGTAACAACATATATAGCAAGGTCAACATATAATGACCTTGCTGAACAAAAGGCAGAATAGTCCTTATAGTCACCATCTTGAAAGTTGGGACTCTTACAAAACGATTTAAAAACTTTAGATCCAGAACTGGTCTGAAAGTATTTTCCTTCTTCGGGACAATGAATAGATTTGAATAAAAACCCAAACCCTGTTCCAGAAATTGAACTGGTACAATCACTCCTGAAAGCTCTAGATTTTGAAACACACTTCAGAAAAGTCTGAGCTTTCACAGGATTTGTTGGAACATGAGAGAGAAAACAACTTCACACAGGAGGTCTTATTCTGAAACCTATTCGATACCCCTGGGTGACAATATTCTGAATCCAATGATTCCGAATGGAACCTGCCCAAATGTCTTGAAATAATTTCAATCTGCCCCCCACCAGCAGAACTGGATCAAGGGCCGCACCTTCATGCAGACTTGGGGGCTGGGTTTGGTTTCTTGTAAGACTTGGATTTATTCCAACTTGAGGATGGCTTCCAATTGGAGCCAGAGTCTTTAGGGGAAGGAATGGTTTTCTGTTCTCTATTCTGACAAAAGGAATGAAACCCATTAGAAGCTTTAGATTTGCCTTTAGACTTTTTATCTTGAGGCAAAAAACTCCCTTCCCCCAGTAATAGTGGAAATAATTGAATCCAACTGGGAACCAAACAAATTATTACCCTGGAATGAAAGAGATAGTAACCTAGATTTAGATACCATGTCAGCATTCCATGATTTGAGCCATAAAGCTCTTCTAGCTAAAATAGTCAAAGACATAGATTTAACATTAATCTTGATGATATCAAAAATAGCATCACAGATAAAATGATTAGCATGTTGAAGCAAACGAACAATGCTATGCAAATCAGAGTCTTTTTCCCGTTGTGCTAAGCTATCCAACCAAAAAGTTGATGCAGCCGCGACATCAGTCATAGAAATGGCAGGTCTAATGCAAGAATGCAAACAAGCTTTCCTTGGATAAGATTCAATCTTCATATCTAAAGGATCCTTAAAAGAGGTACCATCTTCCATAGGAATAGGAGTATCTTTAGCGAGTAGAAATAGCCCCATCAACCTTAGGGACCTTTTTCCCAAAACTCTAAATTAACCACTGGCAAAGGATACAACTTTTTAAACCTTGAAGAAGGAACAAAAGAAGTACCAGGCTTAGACCATTCCTTAGCAATCACAACAGAAATAGCATCAGGAACAGGAAAAACCTCAGGAGTAGACACAGGAGGTTTATACAGAATTTAAACGTTTACTGGATTTTCAACACTTATCAACACTTCTTTCAACAAAGAACGAATATACTCAATCTTAAAAAGATAAGTTGATTTATCAGTGTCAATGTCTGAAGTAGGATCTTCCGAATCAGAGAGATCCTCATCAGAGGTGGATATATCAGTATGTTGTCTGTAATTACAAATTTCATCAGTAATATGAGAAGTTTTAAAAGACCTTTTACGTTTATTTGAATAGCGGTATAGCAGCCATAACCTTCTGTATCGCATCAGCAATATCATTTTTCATATCAACAGGGATATCATGAACTTTAGATGTTGAAGGAACAACAGATACTGTACTAGCACTAATAGAAACCTTTTCTGCATTCAAAAGCTTTTCATGACAACTGTTACATAATACAGTTGGAGATATAGGCCTCTATTTAACAAAGTCTGGCGGACCTGATCCGACAGTGCGGATCAGATCCGCCAGACCTCGCTGAATACGGAGAGCAATACGCTCTCCGTATTCAGCATTGCACCAACAGCCAATGGGCCACCAGCAGGGAGCTGTCAATCAACCCGATCGTACTCGATCGGGTTGAATTCCGGCGATGTCTGTCCGCCTGCTCAGAGCAGGCGGACAGGGTTATGGAGCAGCGGTCTTTGTGACTGCTGTTTCATAACTGCTGTTTCGGAGCTTGATAGATAGGCCCCATAATCTCCACTAGCTTACAACATATACACTTAGCTTTGATAGAACTGTGTTCAGGCAGCATGGTTTCTACAGTGACTTCTGAGACAGGATCAGATTGAGACATCTTGTAAAATGTAAAAAAGAAAAAATAACATTAAACAAAAATATCTTATTTTCACATATAGCAGTTTTCAGGAATGGGAAGAAATGCAAAAGCTAAAATTGACAAAAAAGCAAATAGCATAGCCCTCTGAGCATAAAGAAGGCAAGGAGCATATAGGAAGTGGGGTAAAATATAAATACATTTTTTGGCGCCAAGAATGATGCATGACGCATGACGCAAAAGGAAGTTGAGAATTTTTTTTGCCGCCAACAAACATCCGGAAATGACGCAACTCGCGTCATAACAAACGCAATTTCACGCCAAACAACGTTGCATCAACTAAGACCCAGGAAATGACAAACTTGCATCATGACAGACGCACATTCACGCCCAAAAAATTTCTCGCACCAAGAATGACGCAATAAATAACAGCATTTTGCGCCCTCGCGAGCCTAACATGCTCGCAAGTCTTTTAAAGAAAACAAGTCAAATTGAAAAAAAACTAAACCCCAGGTAAGACAAACTTCCTAAACATGATTCCCATAACGAAACTGCTGGACTGCAAATGGAAATACACATAGACCTGACTCATGGCAAATATAAGTAAAATACATATATTTAAAACTTTATATTAATAGATAAAGCGCCAAACCATAGCTGAGAGTGTCTTAAAATAATAATACATACTTATCGAAAGAAACCCATCTACATATAGCAGATAGCCAAACCAGTACTGAAAGCTATCAGCAGAGGTAATGGTATATGAGAGTATATCGTCAATCTGAAAAGGGAGGTAGGAGATGAATCCCTATGACCGATAACAGAGAACCCTTGAAAAGATTTCTCGCAAGGAAAACCATAAAATCAATAGGCGATACTCTCTTCACATCCCTCTGACAAACACTATACTCTGAGAGTAATTGAGCATCAGAATGCTTAGAAGCACTTTTCACAGAAGAATCTAGAAATCATCAAGCACAAACTTACTTCACCCCCTCCATAGGAGGCAAAGTTTGTAAAACTTAATTGTGGGTATAGTGAGGGGTGTATTTATAGGCATTTTGAGGTTTGGGAAACGTTGCCCCTCCTGGTAGGATTGTATATCCCATACATCACTAGCTCATGGACTCTTGCCAATTACATGAAAGAAAGACCCTTTACACAAACAGAATCAAGCTTGAGTAGGTATACATCAGTATTCTCCTAAGACATTGGGGCTTGGTTAGGAGTCTGAAAATCAGAGCAATGTTATTTAAAAATAAGCAAAACTATACATTTAAAAAAAAAAACTGTATAGGCTATATAACTGGATCATATACAAAACATTTCTGCAAATCATACACATGAACAGGGAACAGGGATTGTGTGATTGAAATCAGTGAAAAGAAAAAAAGTCTAAATATATTAACCGCTTAATGACCATCGCTAGTCGTTAAGGGATTTTCTGCTAATAATAAAAAAAATTAGACCCTCCCTCCCTCCTACAGGCTTCCTAAAGTATTGAAAAAGCAATCCCTATAGAAATACCAGTGACGTACAAAGTATGTCACCAGTCGTTAAGGGGTTAATTTGCCAAAATAAACTGCATTATTTACTGCAAAATGCTTCTGACATGAATCTCCAGATTCAGGAGACTTCTGACTTGTGTTTAATGTCCCTTTAACTTTTATTCGTACACTCTCAAAACTGTTCATGTGCTTAAAATATTTCTAAACTTACTGGAATGCTTCATAATCTGACAGATACAGAGGCCTTGGGCAGTTAGCCTGAAAATCAAAGGAAAAACAGAAGAAATAAAAACAATATGGGAAGCAACAAACAAAATGACAAAAACATGCTTTCATGAGAAGCTATTTATTGAATACCTATCCCATGATTATCTCCTAACAGGAAGTAGTCCCAAAGGCTGACACTCTAAAGCTAGCTAATGGCTCTGCAAAGCAAGCTAACTACCCTAGTGGTAATAAACCAAATAAAATCACTATACAGCATTTCTTCCATTGTACTTTTGGTTGTATAGTTCAATGTGTTTAACCACTGCAAATGGGTTAAACACTTGCACCTAGATTACGAGTTGTGTGTTAGGCTTAAAAAGCAGCATTTTAACGCTGCTTTTTAACGCCCGCTGGTATTACGAGTCTTGCAGGTACAGGTGTACCGCTCACTTTTTTGGCCAGACTTGGAAATATCGCAAATCCACTTACGTAAATTGCGTATCCTCTTTTTTCAATGGGACTTGCATAACGCCGGTATTACGAGTCTGACAAAAAGTGAGCAGTAGACCCTCTCCTGTCAAGACTGGTACCGCATAAAACTCTTAACTAAAGTGCTAAAAAGTACACTAACACGCATAAACTACCTATTAACCCCTAAACCAAGGCCCTCCCACATCGCAAACACTAAAATACATTTTTTAACCCCTAATCTGCCGAACCGGACATCGCCGCCACTATAATAAATATATTAACCCCTATCAGCCAATCGGAATTATGGTAGGAAAAATCTTATTGGCTGAATTTCAATCTTATTGCAATCAGCCAATAGGATTGAATTTCAATCTTATTGGCTGATCCAATCAGCCAATAGGATTGAGCTGGCATTCTATCGGCTGTTCCAATCAGCCAATAGAATGCCAGCTCAATCTTATTGGCTGATTGCATCAGCCAATAGGATTTTTCCTACCTTAATTCTGATTGGCTGGGACGCCATCTTGGATGACTGGGTAAACTTTTCAGTAGCTATGGCTTCAACTATCACCTCTATGCTGATGATACTGAGATCTACCTATCCACTCCTGCACTCTCTCCTTCTGTCCTTTCCCACATCAGCGACTGCTTTTCTGCCATTTCTTCCTGGAAGGCCTCTCACCACCTAAAAAATCAACATGTCCAAGACTGAGCTTCTTCTAATCCCCCCAACTAATTCTACTCCAGTTTCTAATTTTACTATCACTGTTGGTGACACCACTATCTCCCCATCACCCCAAGTCCGCTGCCAATGAGTTACACTCAACTCCAATCTGTCCTTCATACCCCACATCCAATCACTCTCTTCATCCTGTCGCAAACACCCACGCAATATCTCCAAAATTCGTCCTTTTCTGAGTGCTGAAACTACTAAACAGCTAATCCATTCCCTAGTAATTTCCCGGCTTGACTACTGTAGCAACCTACTAACTAGCCTTCCTCTCTCCCGCCTCTCCCCCCTTCAATTCATCCTAAATGCCTCTGCTAGGCTAATCCACACTCTGTATCCGCCGCACCCCTCTGTGAGTACTTCACTGACTCCCCATTCACAGAAGAATTAAATTCAAAATTCTGACTCTGACCTACAAAGCCCTTACCAATGCAGCCCCCCCATACCTGTACTCACTCATCAACAAATTTACTCCAGCCCGTCCCCTAAGATCCAACAATGATCTACTCCTTGCCTCTTCTACCATCACCTCCTCTCATGCTAGACTACAGGACTTCTCTTGTGCGGCACCAACCCTCTGGAAGGCACTTCCTTGAGCTGTCAGACTTTCCCCCAACCTCTCCTCCTTTAAACGCTCCCTAAAGACCTTCTTGTTCAGGGAAGCCTATCACCAAATCAGTAACTAATGAATTCCACTTGCCTAATAGTTGCCCTCATCTAACTTCATACTAACATCATTCCCACCTTTGCAGTCCCCACCTCCTGTTTCTCACCCTCCTACCCATTTAGATTGTAAGTTCCCACGGAAACAGGGCTCCCAATTCCCCCTGTATTTGTTTGTTAAATTTTGTCTTGTGTCTCATATTGTACTGTCCTTTTATCTTTGTTACCTATGAACAGCGCTGCAGAATCTGTTGGCGCTTTATAAATAAAGAATAATAATGATGTCACTTAAAGGAACCTTCATTCTTCAGTCGCTGTGGAAAGAAGAGGATGCTCCACGTCGGATGTCTTGAAGATGGACCCGCTCCGCGCCGGATGGATGAAGATAGAAGATACCGTCTGGATGAAGACTTCTGCCCATCTGGAGGACCACTTCTGCCGGATTCGTTGAGGACTTCGGCCCGGTTGGATGAAGACTTCTTCCAGTAAGGTGATCTTCAAGAGGTTAGTGTTAGGTTTTTTAAGGGGGTATTGGGTGGGTTTTAGAGTAGGGTTGGTTGTGTGGGTGGTGGGTTTTAATGTTGGGGGGGGGATTTGCAATGCCCAGCAAAAGGCCCTTTTTAAGGGTTATTTTTAATTTAGTGTAGGGTAGGGCTTTTTTATTTGGGGGGGTATTTTGTTAGGGGGATTAGATTAGGTGTAATTAGTTTAAAAATCTTGTAATTTGTTTATTATTTTCAAAAATTTGGTGTGTTTTTTTTTGTACTTTAGCTAATTTTATTTAATTGTATTTAATTGTATTTAATTTAGGGAATTAATTTAATTATAGTGTAGTGTTAGGTGTTATTGTAACTTAGGTTAGGTTTTATTTTACAGGTACTTTTGTATTTATTTTAGCTAGGTAGTTATTAAATAGTTAATAACTATTTAATAACTATTCTACCTAGTTAACATAAATACAAATTTCCCTGTAAAATAAAAATAAACCCTAAACTAGATACAATGTAATTATTAGTTATATTGCAGCTAGCTTAGGGTTTATTTTATAGGTATCTAGTTTTAAATAGGAATAATTTAGTTAATTATAGTAATTTTATTTAGATTTATTTAAATTATATTTAAGTTAGGGGGGTTAGGGTTAGATTTAGGTTTAGGGGTTAATATGTTTATTATAGTGGCGGCGACGTTGGGGTGGCAGATTAGGGGTTAATAAGTGTAGGTAGGTTGCGTCGACATTTGGGGGCAGCAGATTAGGGGTTAATAAATATAATGTAGATATTGGCGATGTTGGGGGCAGCAGATTAGGGGTTCATAAGTATAATGTAGGTGGCGGCGGTGTCCGGAGCAGCAGATTAGGGGTTAATAATATAATGTAGGTGTCGACGATGTCGGGGGCGGCAGATTAAGGGTTAATAAGTGTAAAATTAGGGGTGTTTAGGCTCGGGGTTCATGTTAGGGTGTTAGGTGTAGACATAAATTTTATTTCCCCATAGGAATCAATGGGGCTGCGTTAGGGAGTTTTACGCTGCTTTTTTGCAGGTGTTAGACTTTTTTTCAGCCGGCTCTCCCCGTTGATTCCTATGGAGAAATTGTGCACGAGCACGTTACACCAGCTCACCGCTGACTTAAGCAGCGCTGGTATTGGAGTGAAGTAATGAGCAAAATTTTGCTCAACGCTCACTTCTTGTCTTTTAATGACGGGTTTGTAAAAACTTGTAATACCAGCGCTGCATGTAAGTGAGCGTTGAGTGAAAACTGCTCGTTAGCACCGCATAACCTCTAACGCATAACTCGTAATCTAGCCGATAGTTAAGATCTGGTCAAGAGCAGCAATCCACTGAATAAAGCTGGTGATTGGTAGCTACACACATATGCCTTCCTTATTTGTTCAGCAGTCACATTCAGTAAAGCAGAGCTGACTTTAACTGTGAGTTTAACCCTTTTGCAGGATTTAAAAAAATAGGCAAGGAATAGTACAATAATGAAATTCTTTTAACATATTTAGACTTATATGACTATTCTACTTGTTCAAGAATCAATAAATTGTGGTTGAAATTTTCCTTAACTGACCTTTTATATCTCAATTTTTTTTACATCAATATGCTGTCTTTGGGCCTGATATTCAAGACCTCATCGGCATGGAGAGAAATCACACAAAAGGGGTAGATTTATTATCAGTTGAGCAGACATGATTCACTACAGCGAATCACATCTGCCCGACATTGCTTAATGCCGACATCAAACACTGTCTGCATTTAACATTGCCACCCCCTGCTCACTGGTGGCCAATTGTCCGCTAGCAGGGGCTGTCAGTCATTCTGATCGTATCGTATCGGGATGATTTCAATCTAAATCCACCTAAAAGGTAGCAGACAGGTTAAGGAGCAGCAATCTTTCAGGTGAGCTTCTGTTGCTTCATAAATGGAGCCCATAATCTTTGGGATTTTTTTTTTAGACCTTGTATTGTAATGTAGGAGTCTCTGTTTCACATAAAGAACATTACCTAGCAACATAAACATTTCTCAATATAAAATTTGCGTTTAATTTTTTTTTTAAGGGCCTTGCGTACTGACGAGACTTTTTAGAATATCTCACTTGAGCGAAGAGGTTTTGAATATCAGGCTCTTTGTCTCTAGTAACAAAATACATCACAAATAACACTCACCTAGATTACGAGTTTTGAATTTGTGTTTAAACGCAGATGCGGTGAGGCTAAAAAGCTTGCGTTACAGCCTATACCAACACGATACGTTTCACAATCTGGGAGCAGTAGTTATGAGTGTTATGCAACAAAACTGTTACATAAAACTCATAACTAAACTGTTACAAAGTACACTAACACCCATAAACTACCTATTAACCCCTAAAGCGAGGTCCTCCCACATTGCAAACACTATATTAAAGTTATTAACCCGTAATCTGCTGCTCCCAACATCACCACCACTATACTAAAGTTATTAACCCCTATTCCCCTGAACCCCAACATCACCCACACTATAATAAAGATATTAACACCTATTCCGCCGCTCCCCAACATCGCCACCACTAAATAAAGTTATTAACCCCTAAACCTCTGACCTCTCACATCAGTACCACTAAATAAACCTAATAACCCCTAAACCGCCAGCCCCCCACATTACCACAAACTAAATTAAACTATTAACAACCCCCTAACTTTAAATTAAAAATACAAGATCCCTATCTTAAAATAAATTAAAACTTACCTATGAAATTAAAAAAACCTAAGTTTAAACTATAAATTAACTAACATTACTATTATACTAGAATTAAAATAACTATCAATTAAATAAATTAAATTACAAATGAAAAAAAACTAACACTACAAAAAAAACTACAATTACAAAATATAAAAAATAATAAATTACAAAAAATAACACACTAAATTACGAAAAATAACAAATGAAATAATCCAAAATAAAAACAATTACACCTAATCTAATATAATAAAAATAAAAAAGCCCCCCCCCCAAAATAAAAAAAAACCCTAACCTACAATAAACTACCAATAGCCCTTAAAAGGGACTTTTGTAGGGTATTGCCCTAAAGAAATCAGCTCTTTTTCCTGTAAAAAAATACAAAGACCCCCCCAACAGTAAAACCCACCACCCAACTAACCCAACAAAAAAACTAACCGCTCGCATGAAATAACAAAAAAACTTAACCGCCTGCACGAAATAACAAAAAAAACCCTAACCGCCCGCATAAAATAATAAAAAAACCTAACCGCCCGCACAAAATATTAACAAAAAACACCTATGTGCCCGTACGAAGTATTAACAAAAAACTCCTAAGTGCCCGCAAGAAATATTAACAAACACCTAAACCACCAACCCCCCCATCGCAAAATAATAAAGTAATTAACCCCTAATCGGCAAATTAAACAACGCTAATAACATAAACAAACACCTAAACCACCAACCCCCCCATCGCAAAATAATAAAATAATAACCCCTAAACCGCCAACACCCCACATTGCAATAAACCTAATTAACCTATTAACCCCTAAACAACCAGCCCCCACTTCACAATAAACCTAATTAACCTATTAACTCCTAAACGGCCAACCCCCACAATGCAAATAACTAACGGCTAGATTATGAGTTTTACGTTATGAGTGAAAAAGCAGCGTTAAGGCTCTTTTTCACTACAGCTGGTATTACGAGTCTTGCAGGTTTAGGGGCATCGCACACTTTTTTGGCCGGAACGCAACGTAACTACCGCAGCTTTCAAGAAGTCCTTTTTCAATGGGACTTCCTTTGCGCCGGTATTACGAGTCTGCCTGGGAGGCCAAAAAGTGAGCAGTACACCCTAAAACTTCAAGATCCATAACGTAAACTGAAAGTTAGTAGTTATGAGTGTTACGCTACAAAGCCATAACATAAAACTCATAAGTAAAGTGCTAAAAAGTACATTAACACCCATAAACTACCTATTAACCCCTAAACCGAGGCCCTCCCGCATCACAAATACTATTAACCCCTAATCTGCCGCTCCGGACTTTGCCACCACTATAATAAACATATTAACCCCTAAACCGCCGTACTCCCGCATCGCAAACACTAGTTAAATATTATTAACCCCTAATCAGCCGTCCCTAACATTGTCACCACCTACCTACATTTATTAACCCCTAATCTGCCACCACTATACTAAATTTATTAACCCCTAAACCTAACCCTAAGTCTAACCCTAACCCTAACACCCACTAACTTTAATGTAATTAAAATAAATCTAAATAAAACCTACTATTAATAACTAAATAATTCCTATTTAAAACTAAATACTTACCTATAAAATAAACCCTAAGCTAGCTACAATATAACTAATAGTTACATTGTATCTAGCTTAGGTTTTATTTTTATTTTACAGGCAAGTTTGTATTTATTTTAACTTGGTAGAATAGTTACTAAATAGTTATTAACTATTTACTATCTAGCTAAAATAGATACAAATTTCCCTGTAAAATAAAACCTAACCTGTCTTACACTAACACCTAACCTTACACTACAATTAAATAAATTACATAATTTAAATACAATTAATTAAATTACAAAAAACCCCACTAAATTAATCAAAATAAAAAAATAAATTATCAGATATTTAAACTAATTACACCTAATCTAATAGCCCTAGCAAAATAAAAAAGGGCATTTGGATGGGCATTGCCTTTAAAAGGGCATTTAGCTCTTTTTCCGCCCAAAACCCTAATAAAAAAAAAAAACTACACCCAATAAACCCTTAAAAAAGCCTAACACTAACCCCCGAAGATCCACTTACAGTTTTTGAAGACCCGACAACCATTCTTAATGAAGCCAGCAGAAGTCCTCAACGAAGCGGCAGAAGTCTTCATCCAATTGGGCAGAAATCTTCATCCAACCAGGCAGAAGTCTTCATCCAGACGGCATCTTCTATCTTCATCCATCCAGCGCGGAGCGGGCCCATCTTCAAGACATCCGGCACAGAGCATCCTCTTCAATCAACGTCTTCTTGAACAATGAATTCTCCTTTAAATGATGCCATCCAGGATGGCGTCCCTTGAATTCCGATTGGCTGATAGAATTCTATCAGTCAATCAGAATTCAAGGGACGCCATCTTGGATGACGTCATTTAAAGGAGAATTCATTGTTCAAGAAGACATTGATTGAAAAAGGGAGGTTCCATGCCGGATGTCTTGAAGATGGACCCGCCGTCTGGATGAAGACTTCTGCCCGGTTGGATGAAGACTTCTGGGGCTTCGTTGAGGACTTCTGCCGGCTTCGTTGAGGATGGATGTCGGGTCTTCAAAAACTGTAAGTGGATCTTTGGGGGGTTAGTGTTAGGCTATTTTAAGGGTTTATTGGGGGGGTTATTTTTAGATTAGGGTTTTGGGTGGAAAAAGAGCTAAATGCCATTTTAAGGGCAATGCCCATCCAAATGCCCTTTTCAGGGCAATGGGGAGCTTAGATTTTTTAGTTAGGATTTTATTTGGGGGTTTGGTTGTGTGGTTGGTGGGTTTACTGTTGTGGGGTTGTTTGTATTTTTTTTTTACAAGTAAAAGAGCTGATTTATTTGGGGTAATGCCCTGCAAAAGGCCCTTTTAAGGGCCATTGGTTGTTTAGTTTAGGCTAGGGTTTTTTTATTTTGGGGGGGGGGGGTATTTTGATAGGGCTATTAGATTAGATGTAATTAGTTTAAATATCTGATCATTTCTTTTTTTATTTTATGTAATTTAGTGTTTATTTTTTGTAATTTAGTTAATTGTATTTAATTAATGTAATTTATTTAATTGTAGTGTAAGGTTAGGTGTTAGTGTAAGACAGGTTAGGTTTTATTTTACAGGTACATTTGTATTTATTTAGCTAGGTAGTTAGTAAATAGTTAATAACTATTTAGTAACTATTCTACCTAGTTAAAATAAATACAAGCTTGCCTGTGAAATAAAAATAAAACCTAAGCTAGATACAATGTAACTATTAGTTATATTGTAGCTAGCTTAGGGTTTATTTTATAGGTAAGTATTTAGTTTTAAATAGGAATTATTTAGTTATTAATAGTAGGTTTTATTTAGATTTATTTTAATTACATTAAAGTTAGTGGGTGTTAGGGTTAGGGTTAGACTTAGGGTTAGGTTTAGGGGTTAATACATTTAGTATAGTGGCGGCGACGTTGGGGGCAGCAGATTAGGGGTTAATAAGTATAATGTAGGTGTCGGCGATGTTGGGGTGGCAGATTAGGGGTTTATAAGTGTACTGTAGGTGGCGGCGATGTCGGGGGTGGCAGATTAGGGGTGTTTAGACTTGGGGTTCATGTTAGGGTGTTAGGTGTAAACATACATTTTCTTTCCCCATAGGAATCAATGGGGCTGCGTTACGGAGCTTTACGCTCCTTTATTGCAGCTCTCCCCATTGATGTCTATGGGGAAATCTTGCACGAGCACGTAAAACCAGCTTACCACCGCTCTCTGCAGCGCTGGTATTGGAGTGCGGTATGGAGCTCAATTTCGCTCTACGCTCACTTCCTGCCTGCTAACGCCGGGTTTTTGTAAACCTGTAATACCAGCGCTGTAGGTAAGTGAGCGGTGCAAATAACTTGCAAGTTAGTACTGCACCGCTCATAACGCAAAACTCGTAATCTAGCTGTAATTTAATTACTCAGCCCCCTAACCTAACACCCCCTAAATTAACCCCAATTACTAAGTTACAATTAAAAAAAATAACATTAAATTAAACAAATCTAAAATTACAACAAATAAAAAAGTCTAAAATTACAGAAAAAAATAAACAAAATTATCCAAAATAAAAATATTAAACCTAATCTAATACTCCTATGAAAATAAAAAGCCCCTCCCAAAATAAAAACAACCCCTAATCTAAACTAAACTACCAATAGCCCTTAAAAGGACCTTTTGTAGGGCATTGCCCTAAGTTAAACAGCTCTTTTACCTAAAAAAAAATGACCAATTACCCCCTAACAGTAAAACTTTCCACCCAACCAACCCCTAAAATAGAAACCTAAGTCTAAGAAAACCTAAGCTACCCATTGCCCCTATGGTCTTTTACAAACAGCTCTTTTACATCCATAAAAAAACACCCCAAAACAACTAAATCTAACCCCAAAATAGGTACTCACAGTTCTTGAAGTCCGGCAGGGAAGGTATTCTTCCCGACGGTGAAGGTCTTCATCCAGCACGGGGACATCTTCTATCTTCCTCCTGAGCGAAGGCGGAGCGGAGGTGATCGCAGAGCGGAGGTGACCATGGAGCAGGACCGGCGATCGCAGAGCAGGACTAGCTGTCGTGGAGCAGGTCCTGCGGGAGGTTACTCTTCATGCGGTCGCCACCGCACACTGAAGATTGAATGCAAGGTACCCCATTAATATTGGGGTACCTTGTATTCCTATTGGCTGAAATTTTGAAATCAGCCAATAGGATGAGAGCTACTGAAATCTTATTGGCTGATTTAAACAGCCAATAGGATTTAATAAGCTCTCATCCTATTGGCTGATTTAAAAATTTCAGCCAATTGGAATGCAAGCTACCTAAATTCAATATTCAGTATGCGGCGGCAACCACATGAAGAGTATCCGCCACACCGGGCCTGCTCCGCGACGGTCGGTCCTGCCCTGCGATTGCTGGTCCTGCTCCACGGTCACCTCCACTTTGCAATCACCTCTGCTCCGCTCCACCTTTGCTCCCGGATGAAGATAGAAGATGTCCCTGCGCTGGATGAAGACCTTCACCACCTGGAAGAAACCCTTCGTCGCAGACTTCAGAAACTGTGAGTACCTATTTCGGGGTTAGATTTATTTTTTTAGGGTGGGTTTTTTTTAGATTAGGAATTTATTTTATGGGTGCAAAAGAGCTATTTGTAATAAAACTAATTGCCCTTTCAAGGCCAATGCCCATACAAATGCCTCTTTAGGGGCAATGGGTAGCTTAGGTTTTTTTAGACTTAGTTTTTTTCATTTTGGGGTTTGGTTGTGTGTGGGGTTTACTGTTAGAGGGTAATTGGTAATTTTTTTTAGGTAAAATAGCTATTTAACTTAGGGCAATGCCCTACAAAAAGCCCTTTTAAGGGCTATTGGTAGTTTAGATTAGAGGTGTTTTTATTTTGGGGGGATATTTTTATAGGGGTATTAGATTCGGTCTATTTTTTTTATTTTTGATAATTTTGTTTACTTTTTTCAGTAATTTTAAATAGACTGCCCTCTGGGCAGGCTTATCGCCTAGTAGTTAATAAAGAGACAGTCTACACAAGAATTTCTATTAATTAAAAAGATAGATAATCCCTTTATTACCCATTCCCCAGTTTTGCATAACAACACAGTTATATTAATATCCGTTTTACCTCTGTGATTACCTTGTATCTAAGCCTCTACAGACTGCCCCCTTATCTCAATTCTTTTGACAAATATGCATTTTAGTAAATCAGTGTTGACTCTTAAATAACGCAATGTTATCTATATGATACACATGAACTAGCAGTGTTTAACTGTGAAAAACTGTTAAAATGCACTAAGATAAGAGGCAGTTCAACAGCTTAGAAATCAGATTGAGCCTACCTATCTTTAGCTTTCAACAAAGAATACCAACGCCTAGATTACGAGTTCTGCGTTAGCTTTAAAAAGCAGCGTTAAGGGGTCCTAACGCTGCTTTTTAATGCCCGCTGGTATTACGAGTTTGGCAGGTACAGGTGTACCGCTCACTTTTCTTCTGCGACTTTTGGCTACCGCAAATCCCCTTACGTCAATTGCGTATCCTATCTTTTTAAGGGGATTTTCCTAACGCCGGTATTACAAGTCTTGGAAGAAGTGAGCGGTACAGCCTCTACCTCCAAGACTACTACCGCATAAAAAAGTCAGTAGTTAAGAGTTTTATGGGCTAACGCCGGAACATAGAGCTCTTAACTACATGCTACAAAGTACACTAACACCCATAAACTACCTATGAACCCCTAAAACGAGGCCCCCCCCCCCACATCGCAAACACTATAATAAATTATTTAAACCCCTAATCTGCCGACCGGACATCGCCGCCACCTACATTATACCTATGAACCCCGAATCTGCTGCCCCTAACATCGCCGACACCTACATTATATTTATTAACCCCTAATCTGCACCCCCAACGTCGCTACCACCTACCTACCCTTATTAACCCCTAATCTGCCGACCGGACATCTCCGCCACTATAATAAATGTATTAACCCCTAAACCTCCGCAATCCCGCCTTGCAAACACTATAATACATTTTATTAACCCCTAATCTGCCCCCCAACGTCGCCGCTACCTACCTACAATTATTAACCCCTAATCTCCCGCCCCCAACGTCGCCGCTACTATAATAAAGTTAATAACCGCTAAACCTAAGTCTAACCCTAACCCTAACACCCCCCTAACTTAAATATAATTTAAATAAAACTAAATAATATTGCTATAATTAAATAAATTAATCCTATTTAAAACTAAATACTTACCTATAAAATAAACCATAAGATAGCTACAATATAACTAATAGTTACATTGTAGCTATTTTAGGATTTATATTTATTTTACAGGCAACTTTTTATTTAATTTAACTAGGTAGAATAGCTATTAAATAGTTAATAACTATTTAATAGCTACCTAGTTAAAATAATTACAAAATTACCTGTAAAATAAATCCTAACCTAAGTTACAAATACACCTAACACTACACTATCAATAAATGTATTAAATAAATTGCATACAATTATCTAAACTAAAATACAATTAAATAAACTAAACTATAGTACAAAAAAAACAAACACTAAATTACAAAAAAAAAATATATTACAAGAATTTTAATCTAATTACACCTAATCTAAGACCCCTAATAAAATAAAAAAGCCCCCCAAAATAATAAAATTCCCTACCCTATACTAAATTACAAAAGTAATCAGCTCTTTTACCAGCCCTTAAAAGGGCTTTTTGAGGGGCATTGCCCCAAAGTAATCAGCTCTTTTACCTGTAAAAAAAATACAAGACCCCCCAAAATTAAAACCCACCACCCACACACCCCTACTCTAAAACCCACCCGATCCCCCCTTAAAAAAACCTAACACTAACCCCCTGAAGATCACCCTACCTTGAGCCGTGTTCACCCAGCCGGGTCGAATTCTTCATCCAATCCGGGCGATGTGGTCCTCCATCCGGCAGAAGTCTTCATCCAGGCGGGGCAAAAGAGGTCCTCCATCTGGCAGGAGTCTTCATCCATCCGCGGCTCCATCTTCAAGACCACCAACGCGGAACATCCTCCTCGGCTGACGGACTAACGACGAATGAAGGTTGCTTTAAATGACGTCATACAAGGTGGCGTCCCTCGAATTCCGATTGGCTCATAGGATTCTATCAGCCAATAGGAATTAAGGTAGGAAAAATCTGATTGGTTGATTTAATCAGCCAATCGGATTGAAGTTCAATCCGATTGGCTGATTGGATCAGCCAATAGAATGCAAGGTCAATTCTATTGGCTGATCCAATTATAGTGTTTGAGAGGCAGGAGTGGCGGTTTAGGGGTTAATACATTTATTATAGTGGTGGCGATGTCCGGTCGGCAGATTAGGGGTTAATAATTGTAGATAGGTGGCGGCAACGTTGGGGCGGAAGATTAGGGGTTAATAAATATAATGTAGGTGTTGGCGATGTTGGGGGCAGCAGATTAGGGGTTCATAGGGATAATGTAGGTGGCGGCGGTGTCCGGAGCGGCAGGTTAGGGGTTAATAATATAATGTAGGTGTCAGCGATAGTGGAGGCGGCAGATTAGGGGTTAATAAGTGTAAGGTTAGGGGTGTTTAGACTCGGGGTTCATGTTAGGGTGTTAGGTGTAGACTTAGAAAGTGTTTCCCAATAGGAAACAATGGGGCTGCGTTAGGAGCTGAACGCTGCTTTTTTGCAGGTGTTAGGTTTTTTTTCAGCCAACTCAGCCCCATTGTATCCTATGGGGAAACCGTGCACGAGCACGTTTTGCCAGCTTACCACTACCGTAAGTGGAGCTAAATTATGCTCAACGCTCACTTTTCTGAGGCTAACACAGCCATTCAGAAAACTTGTAATACCAGCGTTGTTTAAAGTGAGCGCTGGAAAAAAAAGGAGCGTTAGCTCCGCAAGTTTTTAGCGACAAAGCCGCAAGAGAGCAAAGCAAATTTGATGAAAAAATTAAATTGGAAATTTGTGTTAAATTACATGCCCTATCTGAATAATGAAAGTTTAATTTTTACAAGACAGTCCTATTAAGTTCTATATAGTTTTAAGAGTTCACAGTGTAAAAATGAACTCATAGATTTGTGTTAGTTTCCTAAATGTACCTAAACCTTCAAAAATAAAAAGTTTAAATCTTTATATATAAATGCCTACGTTAGTCTGTGAATAACTTTCCCTGGTGTGTTTCTGTATATTTAATTGTGTACATGTTCTGGCATAGATTACAAATGGAGTGCAAAAAAATAGCTCTATGGAGAACTAACAATGCTATTCTGTTGCACTGCATTTCTTTCGATCAAGACATACAGTGTCGGACTTGTCGGAGTGTTGGAGATGTATCCCTATTGACCGGATAATGAGACTACCTAGAGGAGGTGATATAAAGAAGTTAATTCTCCACAGAGAGATTCAATGGATCTACAAGCTAGGGACTTTGTTTTCTATTGTTTGAATAAACAGGCAGCATTGTCCTGCTTCCTTGCTGAAAGATAGTGAATCCAAAACTGGGGTGACCTGTGACTACGTTGGTAGTCTTGTTTCTTGTTTATTTAATTGCATTGCTAATGTTAACAGTATATACAATATTACACAGGTGCAGTATAATTTGGTAAATATGTTTAATGGTGTAAGTAACACCCTTTGATGTTCTGTTTTGTAATAATGGATAATAATTGTAAATAGCAACTTAATTAGGTAGATAGCATAGAAGAATTACCGGAAGTGATGGTCTCCTGCAGAGTTGTTGTGGTGTACTGTTACCATGCAAATGGTTCATTATTAATTGTAAGTGATCGAGCATGATTTGGATGTTAGAACCAATGCGGTTCATCTAATCTGCTGAGTAGCAAAAGCCTCATATGGTTTATTTTAAGTTGGGGAAGTATTATTTCTTATGGCATCTTTAATAGGTGTTTGTACATTAGGCCCAGACCGGAAGTGCGCTGACATCACTTCCGGGTGTCACAAAGTAGCGGCTTGGTGTTCTGTTTAAATACAGCAATGTGGTGAGTGTATTTCATACTGCCTTTTTGTGGAATTATGTAATGATGCCCTTGACAAAGGTCCAGTGCCTGGACCGAAACATTGAGATTATGGAATAATAAATTGAGAGTTACAAAAGTATCCTATCCCTATCCTACCCTATACTAAATTACAAATAGCCCTTAAAAGGGCTAGAATAGAATCCTATCAGCCAATCAGAATTCAAGGGACCCCATCTTGGATGACGTCATTTAAAGGAACCTTCATTCTTTGCTTGGACTTCGTTTGAAGAGGATGCTCCGTGTCGGCTGGATTGAAGATGGACCAGCTCCGCTCTGGATGGATGAAGATAGAAGATGCCGTCTGGATGAAGACTTCTGCCGCTTGGAGGACCTTTTCTGCCCGGATCGGATGAAGACTTCTGCCCCTCTGGAGGTCCACTTGTGCCTGGCTGGGTGAAGACGTCTCAAGGTAGGGTGATCTTCAAGGGAGTAGTGTTAGTTTTTTTTATGGGGGATTGGGTGGGTTTTAGAGTAGGGTTTGGTGTGTGGGTGGTGGGTTTTTATGTTGGGGGGTATTGTATTTTTTTTTACAGCTGATTAATTTGGGGCAATGCCCCGCAAAAGGCTCTTTTAAGGGCTATTTGTAATTTAGTATAGGTTAGGGAATTTTATTATTTTGGGGGGCTTTTTTATTTTATTAGGGGGATTAGATTAGGTGTAATTAGTTTAAAAATTTTTTAATTATTTTTTTATTTTCTGTAATTTAGTGTTTGTTGTTTTTCGTACTTTAGTTTATTTTATTTAACTGTAGTTAATTGTAGTTAGTTTATGTAATTAATTTAATGATAGTGTAGTGTTAGGTGTAATTGTAATTTAGGTTAGGATTTATTTTACAGGTAAATGTGTACTTATTTTAACTAGGTAGCTATTAAATAGTTAATAACTATTTAATAACTATTGTACCTAGTTAAAATAAATACAAAGTTGCCTGTAAAATAAAAAATAAACCCTAAGCTAGATACAATGTAACTATTAGTTATATTGTATCTAGCTTAGGGTTTATTTTATAGGTAATTATTTAGTTTTAAATAGGAATAATTTTTTTAATTGTAGTTATTTTATTTAGATTTATTTAAATTATATTTAAGTTAGGGGTTAATAAATATAATGTAGGGTTTCGGCGATGTTGGGGGCAGCAGATTAGGGGTTCATAGGGATAATGTAGGTGGTGGCAGTGTCCGGAGTGGCAGAGATGGGGTTAATAATTATAATGTAGGTGGCAACGATGTCGGGGACGGCAGATTAGGGGTTAATAAGTGTAAGATTAGGGGTGTTTAGACTCGGGGTTCATGTTAGGGTTTTAGGTGTAGACATAAAATTCCTTTCCCCATAGGAATCAATGGGGCTGCGTTAGAAGTTTTTTGCAGGTGTTTGGGTTTTTTTCAGCCGGCTCACCGCTGTCGTAAGCAACTCTGGTATTGAGGTGAGATGTGGAACTAAATTTTGCTCTACGTTCACCTTTTTGCGGCTAACGCCGGGTTTAAAAAAACCTGTAATACCAGCGTTGTCTTAAGGGAGCGTTAAAAAAAAAGGCTTGTTAATCCCCATCAGTGCATCTTTTTAGGGGGTTATAGATCCAGAGGGAGAACTCTTACCATCTGTCAGCAATTGTTCAATTAACGGATCAACCTATCAGCTTTTGCCCTTAGGGTATATACATGCCTAGCATTATATAGTACATAGGTCACAGATGAAGGCGTGAGCCGAAACGCATCTGACCATCCTTGCCTACATGTAGTTTGTTTTAAATTTTATATATTTTTTTGCCTTTCCATTTTTTGACAGCAATAAAGGTGCTTTTTGTACATATCGTTAGCAACGCACCCCTGTTACCGCAAAACTCGTAATCTCGCCGTATGAGTTTTGAAATGGACAGCCGGAGTACGGGGTATTAGAATGGCACGGCTATATTAAAAAGTAAGTTACAGCGCATTTTTATCAGAATTGATCAGTTTAAAGTCCCTGTACAATATTGATTATATTCCGGACCTGGTTTTAAAACATGTAATGTTTACTATCACTTTAAGCTGATTATGGTCATCAGCATACGACTAGTGCTGATACATTTGTTGCATATTATGTGTTATTTATATTGCGTGTTTTAGGATAGAACCATAGGTGGATGTGGTGAATATTCCTGTAACCAGCTTATTTAATTGTTGCAAATAAAGTGTCCCTGTTGTCAGCCAACAATCAATCTGTTTGCTTAATTAGTTATACACAGACATGCATTACCTGTTCCAAAAAGCAAAAAAAGCTTTACATTAAGTTGCTGACATACTCAACAGAGGGCCCTGGTGAAAAAAAATTTGGGAACACCAAAAGGAAACTAAGTAATAAGACAGACAGAGATATAGAGAGACAGGCAGATGGATATATAGACAGATAGATAGATTATAGATAGATAGATGGATAGATAGATTGATAGATGGATGGATAGATAGATAGATAGATAGATAGATGATAGATAGATAGATAGATAGATAGATAGATTGATAGATAGATAGATAGATAAATAGATTGATAGAATAAGATGGACCTACAACCTAATAGATAGATAGATAGAGAGAGAGAGAGAGAGAGAGAGAGAGATAGATAATAGATATACGGATAGATATATAGATAGTAGATAAATAAATATATAGATATCTAGATAATAGATAAATAGATAGACAGAATAAGATGGACCTACAATAGAAAGATCGATAGATGATAGATAGATAGATAGATAGATAGATAGATAGATACATGATAGATGATAGATAGATGATTAGATGATAGATAGATAAATAGATAGATAGATAATAGATAGATAAATGATAGATAGATAAATAGATGATAGATAGGTAGATAGACAGATAGTTAGATAGATAAATAAATAGATAGATGATAGATAGGTAGATAGACAGATAGATAGATAGATAAATGATAGATGATAGATAGATAGATAGATAGATAGATAGACAGATAGATAGATAGATAGATAGATAGATGATTAGATGATAGATAGATAGATAAATAGATAGATAATAGATAGATAAATGATAGATAGATAGATAGATAGATAGATACATAGATAGATAGATGATAGATAGGTAGATAGACAGATAGTTAGATAGATAAATAGATAGATAGATGATAGATGATAGATAGGCAGATAGACAGATAGATAGATCGATAGATAAATAGATAGACAGATAGAATAAGATGGACTTACGTAGACTGAAAAATTACCAATGGCACTACTTATGTACAATAGACCTGTATATCCTTTATTTAGCCAACTGATCCGGCTGGGTTTGGGTGCTGGGTGTATGATACACAGAAAGAAGGAAAAAGAATACACTTGGAGCACTCCCAGGTCAATTTAAGTGAGATCTGTATAATTATCACTAACTAATCCCAAAGGATAAAGAAGGAGAGACTAAAAAATTCAACTACTATTAAAATATAACTTTTATTGGGGTCAAAAATAAAATAGGATAATACATTAAAACCACACTTAAGGACCGACTGTAGTATATTGAGACTTGAGTGGAATTCTACTAGTTAACAGTTGCTTGCCCAACAGATGACACTATATGTCGATATCCAGAGTATCCAATGTATAAATTAAGATCAAATATCAAACAAATCAATGATATCACTAATATCAGTGTGTGTGTTAGGTTTGCACTCTATGCAATTGTACTTGCTCAAAGTAAAAATAGTAATTATGATACCACTGGTGTTATTAATGAAATAGATTATTCACACCAACAGCTGTATACCAAATCTTAAAACTTGGGTAAGGTTGAGACCGAGTCTAGTTAGTGGTAATGCTGTGACAGATGTATATCCTTACGTAATAATATTACTCTATTTACTCGCTGCTTAATTAGAGTAGTAAACAGCAAATGACTATGTGGCTGTTCGTGAGAACATTTAATACCAAAGTAATTTAGATGTAATCGTTACTTAAGGCACTCGAGTATTGAGTATTATATTAATATTGGTCATATATTATAATCAATGTCTAACTTGAGCAATACTTCCATTCATTGGGTTTTGGAATATGTACATACTAAAACTAAGTAACAGCAGCTCGTTTTATGTATCTAATAGGTTATTTGCTTATTCACTTAACAAAAGAGCACTGTAGCGCCTGATGTAACAGGAATGGCTACTTTAACTGTAAAATGTTAGATACACTGTACTTAGTTAAATGTACTATTATGAACAAGGTTGAAGGCAACTCCCATATTATTGTTGATAATGTCTTATCATTCGGACATGCGTATACTGGTTCATTTGCATTGGCCTTTCTACATAATACTGGATGTGCGGTATACCTTTCTATACGTTGTTGCTTGTTAAAATTAGTAAGTATATGCTATCTTGTATGAACTTTGAACCACTAGTACGTTCTCAAACAGTGACCCGTGACGTCAGGTCTTTCAGACACAGCAGCATAACAAATAAATGATTAGTATGTTGTATTATGACGAGTCATGAACATTGTTTGGAGCAATGTGCGTATTGTATGAATAATACCGTCTCTATCAGCCAATATAATATTGACTTGTCAACACTGGTAAAAATACTAGTCACATTTATATCTGCCAGAGTCAAGTATGCATAATGTTAAATGTACCGTCTACCTAGCTCCTAATGGTCACTCGTTATTCACAATCAATATAAGTTGTCTTATACACACATTTATTCATTTGTTTTTTCGCTTAGTACTGAATCATAACGCCCGGTTCCACATAAGTAACAGCGTGTAATGCAAATGATCTGTGCGCTATTTTATATCAAGTGTCCCCGCAGGAGCAAAGTTTAGAGCAGGTTAATTGTTTTTCTTGATAATACCATTACCCTCGGTCATTAATGTGTTCATTCATTCACACTCATTCACAGTAGTATCTGTTATTAAAGGGACACTATACTCAAACATTTTCTTTCATGATTAAGGTAGAGAATACAATTTTAAACAACATTCCAATTTACTTCTATTACCTAATTTGCTTCATTCTTTAGATATACTTTAATGAAGAAATAGGAATGCACACAGTGAACCAATCACAAGAGGCATCTATGTGCAGCTACCAATCAGCAGCTACTAAGCATATCTAGATATGCTTTTCAGCAAAGAATATCAAGAGAATGAAGCAAAATAGATAATAGAAGTAAATTAGAAAGTCGTTTATAATTGTATGCTCTTTCTAAATCATGAAAGAAAAAATTTGGGTTTCATGTCCCTTTAAGTATGAAGTACAGACAACTAATGGCTGCCACTCATTATCATCAGTAGATATATGCTGAATATATATATTAAGAGTTAATACATTGTAATAGATTACAGTAATTTGTCGGAAGCTTACGGCTTACTAAAAACACCGAAGCTCCTAGGACTCCTCACCATTGCCCTAACGCCCCTAACATGTTTCGCCACAAAAAATGGCTTTTTCGAGCATTTTGCAACTAGTAGAATTCCACTCAAATCTCAATATACTACAGTCGGTCCTTAAGTGTGGTTTTAATGTATTATCCTATTTTATTTTTGACCCCAATAAAAGTTATATTTTAATAGTAGTTGAATTCATTAGTCTCTCCTTCTTTATCCTTTGGGATTAGTTAGTGATAATTATACAGATCTCACTTAAATTGACCTGGGAGTGCTCCAAGTGTATTCTTTTTCCTTCTTTCTGTGTATCAAGATGGACTTACGACCTGCACTAAAACAGATCCTTTGCATTAGGCTTGTATACATTGTGCACACACTTATGTATAGACTGGATGCACCTGCTGCACCAATAGTAGTTCCGCCCCTGTCTACATTATATTTTTTTTTTATGCAAAAACATATTTTAACATTCTTATAAAACTGTCCCACAAAAATCACAACACACCATATCACCATATATCTTCATGTTTTTTTCTAAATATTTAAATAATTAAATTAGGTGACAACACTTATGCAGGCAACTACAGACTGCCCTTTCCTTTAGCAAATTAAAGAACCAAGTTCTGAGAAGTCAGAAGAAAATATTAATTCCAGCCCTTAAAATGACAGTAATGCCGTGAGCAACTGTAGGGAAGTTTTTTTGATGTCATGATTTATGTTATAAAAAACTAAAACAGATTGGGAGGCCCTCTTGTTAAATCATTAGACACAGAAGTTCTTTCTGTGTCTCATTCCCTGCAGCAATGAAACTTATGTGCTTGGTTCTCATTTTTCCAATTCTAAAGCAAAATTCATGTCCTTTGGTTTTGCGATTTCAGAGGTACATGCGAAAAATAAATCAAATACAAATAGTTATGGAATAAAATTAAAAGTATGAAACTATAAATATGCAACTTCATTATAATTTATGTGTGATGCTGATGTATTAATCAGACACTGAAATTCTTTGTATTTCACACTGAAATTTAAGGGATGTAAAACACTTTACAATTTAAACTTTTGTGCAGTGTTACTGGGAATAACATACAGCTAGACGTGAAAATGTTCTAAAAAAAAACATTGACACTTTGCTGCAACTGTTTTCAATGGACAATCTCTCCACATCACTTATTTGAGGGAGTCAATCTAGACTGGTTAATAGACTAGGCTTGACACATTCCTTTTGCATTGTTTTGCAGGATATTATATTATCACTTCTGTTGTGGCTAGTAAGGGACATATGTTTGTAACAGGGTTAGGCTTGTGGAGTCTCTGGTGTGCACTTGAGAAAAGGTTTGTGGAATAGCCGAAATGCGTGGACTGCTTAAAGGGCCACTAAACCCAAAATCTTTCTTTCATGATTCAGATAGAGAATACAAATTTAAACAACATTACAATTTACTTCTATTATGTATTTTGCTTCATTTTTTAGATATCCTTAGTTAAAGAAAAAGCAATGCACATGGGTGAGCCAATCACACGAGGCTTCTATGTGCAGCAACCAATCAGCAGCTACTGAGCATATCTAGATATGCTTTTCAGCAAAGAATATCAAGAGAATAAAACAAATTAGATAATAGAAGTAAATTAGAAAGATGTTTAAAATTACATTCTCTTTCTAAATCATGAAAGAAAAAAATGTGGGTTTCATGTCCCTTTAAGTTCTTATGTCTGAGTTTATAAGCATCTGGATCGAGCATGCAATTTTTTAATTTTTTTATTTAAATACAACAGAAGAAGACAAATTAGGGTGACAGGAACCCATCAGGCAAATGCAAATAAAAAGGAAAAAAACAAAGAAAAAAAAACAGAAGTTTTCCCGTAGCCTAGAATAAATCAAGATACATAAAAAGTACAATGAAGGCCCACCCTTTGGCCTATTATCACAGGCTTATACATACTTTTTTGATTATCATTAACAAATATAGAGTAGAACAACATGCATATACCAGTTCCTGCAATATTGAAGAGTCTGTTGTAAACCTTTTTAACTTTTGTTGTCAATAAAATAAAAAATGCTTAGACAAAAAATAAAAATAAAACCAGACCAGACCAGGCAAAACAAAACAAAACAAACAAAAAAAAGAAAAGAAAAAAGGAGGGATGGAGGGAGGGAGGGAGGGAGGTAGGGAGGGAAAGAAAGGGAAGAAGGGAAAAGATGCATGGAGACGGCAGGTTACCACATACCCAGCAAAACAAGCTCTGACTTTCTCAATGGATATATCAAATAATTGATTTAATTGGGGGGGGGAGGATTTTAATAAAAGCTGACCATTTCAGAAAAAACTCCCCTACATCACGTTCATCTTTTAAGTTAGTATCGATCTGTTCTAGAATGCATTGTTTCTTTAAACAATTCTTAATTTCTGGTATACTGGGGGTCGCTCTCCCTTTCCATTTTTTGAAAATTAGATATCTAGCTGCTAATATGGCCATATTAACAATTTTATTGTTAACCTGCTGATTCTTCGGAATAATCCAAAGGAACACTGTACTTATCAATGTCAGAGTTAAGGGACACTGGATCCCCAGTGTCTTGTTATGCACAAGATTAGCTGACATAAGCAAACATTTAGGGCATCTATTGAAGTTGAGATTCCCGCATTTAAACCCTTTATCTGGCGTAAAATAAGTCATAAAGAGTAATTTGATGTGTGACTCTCTCCAAGAGGAGGAGAGGATAACTAGCATAACTTCTAAGATAGAAGATTGGGCAAGACTCACCTTCAGACTATTTTACTACAGCCCATTTGGAAGAGATATATGCCCATTTTTGACTAGGACAAGCCAGTTCTCAGTGCTCCCCAGGGACCAGTTCTAGCCAAAGTCACTTATTAATTTAAGCACAAAATGTCTTGCTTGTAAATAGGAAAAGAAGTCCTTTTGGGGGAGATTGAATTCCCCCCTGAGGGAGACAAAAGTTTTGATACACCTCCTATTGAAATCTAACAAATGAGAGACATTACCGAGACCTAAATTACTCCACTTTTGAAAAAGTGTTGAATGTAGCCCGCTTGAAATTGGGGGTTACCCAGCATCGACATATATTTAGAAACCCTATGCTCTAAATCTAAAGAATTACAGATCTTCCTCCAAGCCTGTATTGGATTGAAAATAGTTCTAAGTTTTTTTACTTCACAAGGTATTGAGCTAGAATTACAATGAATTAATGCTACAGGAAGAAACAAATAAGTTATACTTCTTTCCAGCTCATTATCTGTGACATAATCTCTGTAAAAAATCCAGTCCGTTACTATACTCGCAAGAAAAACATAATTATATATTCGGAGATCTGGCAAAGCAACCCCGCTATATTTCCTAGGAAGAGAAAGTTTAGGTAGTGAAATACTAGGTTTTTTGTTCTGCCAAATAAAACATCTCAATACAGTGTTAAACAACATAATATCTTTCCCCTTCATGATCAATGGAGTGTTCTGAAGAATATAAAGAAGTTTAGGGAGTAGAATCATCTTATATAGGGCTATGCGGCCTGACAGAGAAATTGCCAATTTTTCAGGCTTTCTTTAATTTTATTTAGCGCCGGGAGAATATTTAGACTGTACCAACTGTCGGGGTTAGAGGAAATTGTGATGCCCAGGTACTTAAATGAATCAGAGACTACCCTGAAAGGTAAGTTTAGAGGAGATTCCTTGGTTTGCTTAATCCAAAAAAGTTTGGATTTTGTGTTATTGATCCTATATCCTGAGAAAGATCTGAACTGATCAATAATTGAAAGGAGCTTCGGAATATTGGTACGAGTATTTGTGATGTATAGAAGAATGTCATTGGCATAAAGTGCTATTTTAAACTCCTTTTTGCCTATCTTAATGCCTTCCAATTGCTGTGTAATTAAAATAGCAAGGGGTTCAATGGAGATATTGAAGAGAAGAGGAGAGAGAGGGCACCCCTGTCTAGTTCCTATTCTTAGCATTATATCAGAAGACATCAAACCATTCCCTAGCATCTTTGTAGAGGCCTTCTTATATAAGTTGTCAATGAAATGAACAAGGTACCTCTAAAGCCAAAGTGATAAAGAGAAGATAGTAAATGGTCATAGTGAACTGAATCAAAGGCTTTTTCAGCATAGATTGAAATAATTTCTAGCTCAGGGGTGCCCTCCCCCTCCACACCCGAGCCTCTCCATGGTTTTGAAATGATCTATGGTGAGAAAGACTTCCCTTATGTTAGCTGAAGAATTATGTTTAAACAAGAATCCAGCTTGATCTTTGTGAATAATGCTAGGAAGAAGGGATTGAAGCCTTTGCTCTAAAATAGAGGTAGGTAATTTATAGTCTGAGTTCAATGGGGTTATAGGCCTGTAAGATTCTTTCTTATCAGGGTCCTTCCCCTGCTTTAAAATTAAGGTGGTGTAGGAAGCAGCAATATTAGATGAGGCTGAATTTCCCTCACTATACATACCATTGAAAAGCATGGTTAAAGGTGGTACAATTAGAGGAGATAATATCTTGTATAATTCATTGGGAAGAGCATCCGGGCCTGGGGCTTTATTTAAAGAGAGATCTTGAATTGCTCTAGACACTTCTAACTCAGAGATGGAAGAGTTGAGAGTTTCAACTAGATCAGATGTTAAAGTCGGATAAGAGATTTTACTTCAGAAATCCTCACGCTCAAGGTTGTTTGAGATCTTGAGGGAGTACAGATCTTGATAGTAATCTGAAAAGGCCTTCAGGAGCTCTTCTGCTGTCGTCAGGATTTTACCTTCACTTTGAAGGGAGTCAATCATAGATGAGCCTTTATCTCTCTTAACTAGGTTTGCGAGAAGTTTCCCTGTTCTATTTCCACATCTATATAGCTTAGCCTGAAATCTTAGATCTTTCTTAGTAGCCCTATATAGAAGGAAAGTATCCCTTTCACTTAGCGCTCGAGTGTATGTTGTCCAGCTCTCTGTTGTTTTCTCTAATAAGTGATGATTATATGAGTTAGATACTGACTTCAGGACTTCTCTTTCCCTTAATTTGTCCTATTAATGCTGTCGGCTAATATCTCCCCTCTAAGAACCGCTTTTGCGGTTTCCAAGAAAACAGCGGTTCGGCTGGCATACTCCTGGTTAAGAAAAAACATACTCCTCGAACTTAGATTTGAGCCAGTTTTTGAACTTAAGATCAGATGACAAATATACAGGAAAGTAAAACCAACGATTTCTAGAGACAGGGTCACTAAAGTGAAAATCAAGGAAGATAGGGGCATGATCTAAGAAGCAAATGGGAAGAATCCCTGCTGAGACTCATCTTACACAGCCTTTCATCTAAGAGAAGTAGGTTGATTCTACAGAGTGTCTTATGTGCCTTAGAGAGGCATGTAAAATCTCTGGTATCAGGGTTTTGTGATCTCCATAGATCCCTGACCCTAAGATTAAAAAAACCCCTAATGAACAGTTTTGATTCTAAGTTGTCTCTTTTGCTCTTAAAACAAGAGGTATTCTGTTTTAATCTATCTAGAGGATATCGTGGTGCCATATTAAAATATCCTACTAGTATCAGATAACCTTCTGCATATGACATACTTTTAGCTTGCAGCACTTCCCAAAAGGCTAGATTAAAGACATTAGGCGCATAAACATTACATAGTGTATAAACTGTTTTAGCCATTTTAATTTTTACCATTAAAAATCTCCCCTCTGAATTTGCTTCGTTGTGAAGAACTTCATAGTTTATCCTTTTCCCTAGAAGAATCACAACACCTCCTTTCCTCTCCTTTCGAGCATGCGATTTTAAACAACTTTCTAATTTATGTCTATTATCAATTTTTGTTTGTTCTCTTGGTATCTTTTGTTGAAAAGCAGGGGCGTAAGCTTAGGAGCAGGCCAAAGAGCACTAGATGACAGCACTATTTCCTGCCATTTTGTGTTCCAAATTTCTACCTAGGGATCTCTTCAACACAGAATATCATGGGAACTAAGCACATTTGATAATAGAAGTAAATTGGAAATGTTTTTTTAAAATAGAATGCTCTGTCTGAATCACACAAGACATTTTTTTGGGTTTCATGTCCCTTTAATGTATATTATGATTTTATTTTTACTGTGAATAATTAAACAATTTATTACAATCTCAGATTGTTTCATGTCCCTAGTTCCAGTGAAATTTAAGAAATAGAAAAATCAACTTTTCTAAGCATTTTTGCAGGTCACCATGAGCGTTATTTATTTATAATAAAAGAACCATTCTATACAATTCCTAGAATAGGCTAAATCGGAAAGTTCCCAGGTAATTGTCAAGATTCAAAATACATTTATTTTATCAGTGCCCCAAAGCCCCGCTATAATATATTCCTGTTTGTATTTTTTGTTGTTGCAATTTTGCACCTTCAGAAATTAACTTGACTTACAAAAACAATAGCAGTAATAGAAAAAAAGAATTCATGGCTTAATTATTTATGTTTGCTTTATTGGAGTCCATTTATTAATGTGTGGACGGACATGATCCTATATAGCGGATCATGCCCGCCGCACATCAATAAATATCATTGCACCAGCAGTTCTTGTGAACTGCTAGTGCAATACCACCCCCTGCAGATTTGCGGCCAAGCAGGGGGTGTCAATCAGCATGATCGTATTCGTTAAGGTCTTAGGATCGCTGCTTCTTAACTTCCGCTTCAGCCGGAACTAAAGTGGAGTGGGTCGGATGAAGCATCCGCTGCTTCTTAAATAGACCCCATTGAGTTATGTGTAGCGGTATCTAGTTATGGCATTTATTGGTATATTTTTTATAAGCAGTTATGGTTCGCAGGTATCCAATATTCAACCAGGCAATCCAGTATTTTAGCAGGTTGTCCAGTAAAATCTTCACAAAAATACTTAAATATCCAGTTTATTTAAACTCCCTTTGTTGTAACTAAATGGAAGACATCCTATGCCCCAATGCATTACATTTAAGTTTATGTGTGTTGTTGTCAACAAAGGAGATACAATTATTGATTTGTATGTTGCTGGCAGCCAAGGGGTAAATAATGCTGCTACATTTAGTTGAATGGGATGATTAGGCGTGCTGTGATTAGTGGTTGCAGACACATTTAGAAGCAGCGGTCATAACTTTTGGTTGCATATTCACTTGCATGAGTGAGCCTGCGCTGAAAGAGAAAGAAGCTGCTTACCCAACTTCATAAACGAGGGCCTATAAGCAGACAAATGTTGTTCTTTTAGTTACTTGTTGATCTGGAAGACTAAGCAGCATTGGTTGATAGATTCAGTGTTGGTGAAGAAACAAAAAGGCAAAAAGAATTGTACAGATTCAGACAATGAGAACAATAAGCTGCTGTCTGTGCCCAAGCAAAAGAGGATCGATTCAGGTAAAAAAACAGCAACCAATGAGCAAACCTAATGCAATGTCACATTTAGACACCTCTAAGAATGACGATAGGCTAACAGCTGGTGGGTCTAAAAACATAAATAAGCAAAAGCATAGAAAAAGTGCAGAGAATAGAACCAGGAATCAACTTATAAACAGCAGCCTCTTCTTGCAACCTTCCAAGGACAGTTCAACTGATCCAGGCCAGTCTGGGAATAAAACAATCTGAAGACCAGCCCTATTTTCTCTAAGGTCTGTAGAATGTGCATGCCCCATTTTTCTTAAGGGGATTACTGGGATACTCCACCCCTCAATATGTTTTTCAGAATTAAATTATATTAGTTTATAATTTAAAAAAAATGCCAGAATGTTGTTGTATAGACACCCTGCAGTCCAGTGTCACCCATGACTCCTGTTAACAGTGTGAAAATGATTATCCATAGTGTGATCTGAAGAAGTCACTCAAAACAGTGTACCACGCTGTCTCATATTGTGACTTGACTAGACACTAGAAACCATTCAAAGGAAACTGGTATATGTTTCAGGAAATAAAACTTACATTGAAATACTTTTTGACATTAATGCAATGGCTCAGAGGAGAAAAGAGAGTTGCATCACTCACTAACAGCTAGGGATGGGCAAATGTTTTGTAACATTTGAAAAATTAAACAAATCTTAACACACTAATTTGTTCTTTTTGAATTTCGAATGTTTGCACCAAATTCTAACATTTGTTTAATGTAATAGTATTTCTAATGCTTTCTTTAAATGTAATATTTGAATTATGCAATATTCAAAATAGAAACATTCAAATTGATATATTTGTATCTATTATGTATCAATTTACTTAATTCGCTACCACATGAACTATTGAACTTTCTGAATAGTATTTGTTAAATCGAATGTTACATTCGAAATTTCGAATGTGGACATTCGATCAATTTTATGAACATTCAAATTCGAACGTGATATTCGAAAACTGTAAATAGCATTCGATTATAGGTTTTTTAAGAATATTCGTTCTTATCAACATTCGATTATGTAAATCGAATTTCTACAATAACATTCGTTCTAACATTCGAATTTGAATATAAACACATTCGCCCATCGCTACTAACAGCACCACCCCTTAAATTGTAGCTGGCAAGCCCCAGCTGCTGTGGGACACTGGGAAGTTTCCTGATGTCCTGGTAGTCCAATCCAGCCTTGACTCTGATCCAGAAAAAGATGAAGTCTCAGACAGCAACAGATCCTGGTTCAGCTTTGACCCCTGAAGAGGAAAACAGAGGAAAAATAGGATTTTCTACCAAAACCTTTAATATTTCTTAACCTGAAAAATTATGTCGCAACATAAGCTGAAACAACAGTGCTATTTGTGTCAAAATGAAAATGCAACTCAGAAAGTAAAAGGCTTTTGCTGAGGAAGCCAATGTCTAGGAAAAGGCAGAGCAGATTAAGCACAAGCTAAATAAATTAGAGTTAAAAGCAGAGGTTTTAATTCATCTGCAAACAAAAATCATCGCTTCCATCAGTTCCATAAATCAGAGTGGAACATACACAATAGAGTGGTAGGTTGTGGGGTCTAGGAAAGCTTTAGTGGCTAAATGTCAGAAACAATAACAGATGGACCCCTGTACTGGAAGGCAATGCAAACTCATATTGTTATTCTATTCAGTTCTAGAGATCCTACATAACACAATTGCCTTGTGGATAGTATACCCCCCCCCCCCCATTAAACACTTCAGTTTATACTTGAGGAAGGGTTTCTGCTCAATTGATGTTCTAAGGGGGCCTCATATCCTAAGTACTGACCAGGTGTGATCCTTCTTAATATTCGAGCTTGGACAGAACAAAGTGATTTCATCACAATATGGCAATAAGAAATAAAACAAAACTACATTTGTATGGGGAAAAAGATCAATTGTTGGAGGCGTACAAAGGCCAGTAAAGGGGAGATGATATGAGTGTGTGTGCTTTTATATGCAATCTGTTTGGACCATTATCAACTGTATTATGTTTATTACCCCTTAAAGAGCTAATTTTCTCCCATTTCTTGTTCATGCTAACATATTTCATTATTTATTTAGCCCCCTTTTCATGTAAAATAGTGAATTTGTTCATTCTCAGAACATGAAGTGCATCCTGATGACTTAATGCTAAACTAGCTACATATCTTTTCCTAATTGACTTTAACTGATAACATTTGCAAAACCATGCATGTTATACTAACATTATGATCATGGCTAGCCTTGTTGACTGCAAATTCAAGCCTGGAATGGCTCCTCCAAAAAAGGCAAATGGTGGGTAGAATTTTGCTACTGAAAAACAATCACATCAAACAAGGTGTTGATTTGTTTTAAAAATGTTTACACATAGCTGACGTTATTCTATAGCAACAGAGGAGAAATGTCTTCTAGGCACAAGGTGTACACTGTCCCTTTAAGGCTAAATGTCCTTTGGCTGTCTTCAGCAAGCGGAGGGGGAGGGGCCTATTTGAAGTTTTTCTACACAACGAAGACAGTGCACTCAATGAAAGCAAGCATGGTTTCTGTGTAGGAACACTTCAAATAATACATTTGAGAGATGAGCAATGGCACCACTCATTACTTTGAGGGAACACTCATTTTTTAAATATATAGAATATAATCCAATATATATATATATATATATATATATATATATATATATATATATATATATACAAGAACAGAAAATCACTCTGCCCTCATATGTATGGGCTTATATCAACTTTATTAGTTTTATTTAAAAAGGGTTACACACATTAAAAACAGTTGCAGCAAGTAAAAGTGGTTTTCAAACTAATGTAGTGAAAATGGTGGATAGTTACAAATTCTTATCCTGAATTGATATCATGGATAGTAACTCCAACCTAGAGGATTTGTGGTAAACCTTAATGGTAAAGGTATGTTTATAATCTGCTGTGGACTAACATCCCTGCAAAATTTAGGCCAACCTGTTAGGGGCCACTATTCAGTCAAAGTATGTACTCATAAATTGTATACCTCACTGAGTGTTATGTGGATACTAAAATAAATTGTACCCATATGTACTCTGTGATAGAGTACTGCAACAGTAGTAGTATGGCTAGGTATTGATACCTTGTAAGCTACATGAAGTTTGCACTTATATATACAAATTACTTGTTAGCGTGTCCGTGGGTCACAATTAAAATATTAGTTGCTCCACGGATTAGAGGAATATCACCACCATCATTTGTACAGCCCAATATCTAAAATGGAGCATGTGTATGTAAATGAAACCACAGGAATTACCGTGTATTCAAACATTAAGTTACAGTGTAACCAATAACTCACAACTAACTTTGTATTGGTTGCTATTGATTAATCATAAAGTTACATATCGTATACTTTTATTATACGATTTTCAGCGACCTCCAAAGGAGTGTAATACTTAGCAAGGAGGCTTATACAAATTACTTGTTAGTGTGCCCGTGGGTCACAATTAGAATATTCATTACTCCAAAGATTAGAGGTATATCTCCGCCGTCATATATACAGCCCAATATCTGAAATGGAGCGTGTGTATATAAATGAAACCACAGGAGTTACCGTCTATTCAAATGTTAAGTTACAGTGTAACCAATGACTCACAACTAACTTTGTATCGGTTGCTATTGATTAATTAAAAAGTTACATTCGTATATTTTTGTTATAAGATTTTCAGCAACCTACAAAGGAGTGTAATACTTAGCAAGGAGGCTTATACAAATTACTTGTTAGTGTGCCCTTGGGCTTCACACTAAAGCTCGCCACCAGGCAGGTATGTGCAGGATATGCGATTTATTTATTACAGCAGTAACCTAAATCAGCTGGTTTCAGAAACTCCAGAACAACAAGACTTGTATAGAGAGGCCTCTCACCCCCACTGTGAATTGTATACGCTTAGTATTAAACGTGCAAATACATAAGCAATGTCTATCTTAGATTGTGCAGTGTTCCATAAGTTAGCTAATTATCTGATAACTGGATGTTAATTGACAAATTATTTCACAATCTTCTTATCTTTCAATCTAACAATCTATCGTCTTAATCTAATTATCTAATTATCTCTTTATACATTTTTTATTCTATATAAGAGAGTGTATGATTTAGGCCTAACCTACCACTCTAACAATCAGAAGGATACACATTTTTTGTTCCATTACAACCTTATTATCTAACAAATATCCAGAAGAGCGTGTTTATTGAGCTAACATAAACTTGCTTCTTTATGAAGTATTTAAAAGGGTCTTAAATTCCAGACTGTGCAGTATTGCAGTTGCCAGTAATGTTTGCAGTATGAGAAGCCTTGTCCGGATGTTCTTACTATTCCCATAGCGCCTTTGAACTTCTCATTATTCAGCTGCAGCACCTAACATCTTGACTTCTGCACTCACAGGAAGTCCCTAATAATGAGTATCAAAAATAAACAGGTGCAGAGATCTAATCTGTTTGGAGAAACAATTGCAGGATTTTTGATTTAAGACTTTCTCAACATGGGGCCACAAAAGGATTATTTAATATTTCCCAAAACAATGTGGTTGTCAGTCACCTGGTCTTATTTTATTGTAAAGCATATGAGAACAAACGAAAGTGGAAAGTTTTGTGACCTGTAATAGGACATTAATTTGTAAGGATATATGAAAACATAAATTATAATCAGTCAATAAATTGTCATCATAAGGAAATCATTTCTGGGATTCATAGAGACTTAATGTTCATGGTGGTCCAATAAAGTTCAAAATGCAGCTGGGAAATATACATGACTAAGGCATCGACATACCGATTGGAAACTGCCTTTCTGGCCTTGTCGGCCTCACAGTTTGTCGGCCAGTCGATATATATTGAAAAAAAGGGGGCGGACCTGCAAATTGCCAATGAGTGGCGATGTGTCTCCCATAAAAAAACAATAGGGATCCCAGCTTCAGCAAAAGTCTGATGACATTGCCACTTGTCGGCATTTTCAGCAAGCGGGGGGGGGGGGCCTATTTGAAGTGTTTCTACAAAATGCAGACAGTGCACTCACTGAAACCAAGCATGGTTTCTGTGTAGGAACACTTCAAATAATGCCTGTGTGACCTAACTCTAGCTACATCTACACTTCCTGCCTTAGTTATACTCCCCCTGGAATGCCCAGCTAACTTCCTAATACCCCCTACACCTATGTCATGTCTTAGCTACACTCTCCTGGAAATTTCAGTTAACACCCACAGGCCGCCTACACCTACATCATGTCTTCCCTATAATTCCCCTGGAATGCTTAGCTATCTCATGTCTGCTATCTACCTGGCTAATAAAGTATACAAAAAAAAAACTTCATATTATAACTATAGTAGAATTGTCACTACATTTATATACAATGTTAAAATGGTATGCACGTATAATGCATATTAATTTAACCCCTTAACGACCAAGGACGTACAGGGTTCGTCCTACAAAAAAAGTCAGTTACCGACCAAGGACTTACCCTGTACGTCCTTAGGGGTTTCAATCTGTGGAAGCGATCCTGATAGCTTCCAGCCACTTTCTAGTTATTGCAGTGATGCCTAGATATCGAGGCATCCTGCAATAACACCCCTTGGCCATCCGATGCAGAGGTAGCCCTATGACATCTTAGGGGGGCGGGATCGTGGGTGGGTTTGCCAGGGGCGCACACAGAGGCGCACGCGTGCAGGGGGTAGAAGCGGGTGGGAACAGCTATACTACAGAATTTTTTTTGAATAAAAGTGTGATAGAGTGGGGTTACATTTAATAAAAAAGCATCTAAGGGATCTGGGAAGGGGTGGGGAGCTGGTATTTGGGGGGAGAAGCTACACTACAGAAAAAAAGAAAAAAAAAAGCATTCGGCTAGATTACAAGTTTTTGTCAGTAAGGCTTGCGGTGCTAACGAGCTTTTTTTTCCCACCGCTCCCTTAAGACAACGCTGGTATTACAGGTTTTTTTAAACCTGGCATTAGCCGCAAAAAGGTGAGCGTAGAGCCGAATTTAGCTCCACATCTCACCTCAATACCAGCGTTGCTTAAGTCAGCGGTGAGCTGGGTAAACGTGCTCGTGCACGATTTCCCCATAGGAAACAATGGGGCTGAACTGGCTGAAAAAAAAACTAACACCTGCAAAAAAGCAGCGTTCAGCTCCTAATGCAGCCCCATTGTTTTCTATGGGGAAATTCATTTTATGTCTGCACCTAACACCCTAACATGAACCCCGAGTGTAAACACCCCTAGTATTACACTTATTAACCCCTAATCTGCCGCCCCCGCTATCGCTGACACCTACATTATATTATTAACCCCTAATCTGCCGCTCCGGACACCGCCGCCACCTACATTATACTTATTAACCCCTAATCTACTGCCCCCAACATCGCTACCACCTACATTATAGTTATTAACCCCTAATCTGCCCCCCCAACGTCGCCGCTACTATATTAATCTTATTAATCCCTAATCTTCCGACCCCGTCGCCGCTAGTATATTAAATTTATTAACCCCTAAACCTAAGTCTAACCCCCCAACTTAAATATAATTTAAATTAAACAAAATAAATTTAACATAATTAAATAAATTAATCCTATTTAAAACTAAATACATACCGATAAAATAAACCCTAAGCTAGCTACAATATAACTAATAGTTACATTGTAGCTAATTTAGGATTTATATTTATTTTACAGGCAACTTTGTATTTATTTTAACTAGGTACAATAGTTATTAAATAGTTATTAACTATTTAATAACTACCTAGCTAAAATAAGTACACAATTACCTGTAAAATAAACCCTAACCTAAGTTACAATTACACCTAACACTACATTATCATTAAATAAATTACCTAAACTACCTACAATTAATTACAATTAAATTAAATAAACTAAATTACGAAAAAAAACCACTAAATTACAGAAAAAAAAAAAGAATTACAAGAATTTTAAACTAATTACACCTAATCTAATCCCCCTAATAAAATAAAAAAGCCTCCCAAAATAATAAAATTCCCTACTCTACACTAAATTACAAATAGCCCTTAAAAGGGCCTTTCGCGGGGCATTGCCCCAAAGTAATCAGCTCTTTCACCTGTAAAAAAATACAAAACCCACCCAATCCCCACTTAAAAAAACCTAACACTACCCCCCTGAAGATCTCCCTACCTTGAACCGTCTTCACCCAGCCGGGCACAAGTGGACCTCCAGAGGGGCAGAAGTCTTCATCCGATCCAGGCAGAAGAGGTCCTCCAAGCGGCAGAAGTCTTCATCCAAGCGGCATCTTCTATCTTCATCCATCCAGAGCGGAGCGGGTCCATCTTCAATCCAGCCAACGCGGAGCCATCCTCTTCAAACGACGTCCTAACACTGAATGAAGGTTCCTTTAAATGACGTCATCCAAGATGGCATCCCTTGAATTCCGATTGGCTGATAGGATTCTATCAGCCAATCGGAATTAAGGTAGGAAAAATCCTATTGGCTGATCCAATCAGCCAAAAGGATTGAGCTCGCATTCTATTGGCTGATTGGAACAGCCAATAGAATGCAAGCTATTTTTCCTACCTTAATTCCGATTGGCTGAAAGAATCCTATCAGTCAATCGGAATTCAAGGGACGCCATCTTGGATGACGTCATTTAAAGGAACCTTCATTCAGTGTTAGGACGTCGTTTGAAGAGGATGGCTCCGCATCGGCTGGATTGAAGATGGACCCGCTCTGCTCCAGATGGATGAAGATAGAAGATGCAGCTTGGATGAAGACTTCTGCCGCTTGGATGACCTGGGTTTTAATGTTGGGGGGGTATTGTATTTTTTTTACAGGTGAAAGAGCTGATTACTTTGGGGCAATGCCCTGCAAAAGGCCCTTTTAAGGGCTATTTGTAATTTAGTATAGGGTAGGGAATGTTATTATTTTGGGAGGCTTTTTTATTTTATTAGGGGGATTAGATTAGGTGTAAGTAGTTTAAAATTCTTGTTATTCTTTTTTTTCTGTAATTTAGTGTGTTTTTTTTCGTAATTTAGTTTATTTAATTTAATTGTAATTAATTGTAGGTAGTTTAGGTAATTTATTTAATGATAGTGTAGTGTTAGGTGTAATTGTAACTTAGGTTAGGGGTTTTTTTACAGGTAATTTTGTACTTATTTTACGAAAAGGTGAGAGTAAGCGCTAAAAGAGCTTAAAAGGCTAAAGGACTTGTGGCTAAATCTTACAATTTAATACCTTCGATAAAGACTAAACATAAACAAATATCACAATAAAAGCACAATAACACAATAAAATTAGAAACATGGATCCATGTCTAACTTCTAAAAACATAAGTACATAATAAAATCTCCTGGGAGATGCGGATTACAGTATCACCATCAAGGAGTGTCAACACTCCCACTGTAATCCGCATCTCCCAGGAGATTTTATTATGTACTTATGTTTTTAGAAGTTAGACATGGATCTATGTTTCTAATTTTATTGTGTTATTGTGCTTTTATTGTGATATTTGTTTATGTTTAGCCTTTATCGAAGGTATTAAATTGTAAGATTTAGCCACAAGTCCTTTAGCCTTCTAAGCTCTTTTAGCGCTTACTCTCACCTTTTCGTATTAGTACTATTATCAGCCTACTAGGAGGCTAAGTGTTAGTAAGCTTAAGGCCCCACTGTAGCGCTCGGTCCAATTCTCTCCATTATAGTTTGTACATATTTTAGCTAGGTAGTTAGTAAATAGTTAATAACTATTTAATAACTATTGTACCTAGTTAAAATAAATACAAAGTTGTCTGTAAAATAAATATAAATCCTAAATTAGCTACAATGTAACTATTAGTTATATTGTAGCTAGCTTAGGGTTTATTTTATAGGTAAGTATTTAGTTTTAAATAGGATTAATTTATTTAATTATGTTAAATTTATTTCGTTTAATTTAAATTATATTTAAGTTAGGGGGGTTAGGGTTAGACTTAGGTTTAGGGGTTAATACCTTTAATATAGTAGCGGCGACGTTGGGGTGGCAGATTAGGGGTTAATAAATAAGTAGGTGTCGGCGATGTTAGGGACGGCAGATTAGGGGTTAATACAATTTAACTAGTGTTTGCAAGGCGGGAGTGTGGTGGTTTAGGGGTTAATATATTTATTAAAGTGGCGTCAATGTCCGATCGGAAGATTAGGGGTTAATATATTTATTAAAGTGTTTCCGATGTGGGGGGGGGGGCTCGGTTTAGGGGTTAATAGGTAGTTTATGGGTGTTAGTGTACTTTTTAGCACTTTAGTTAAGAGTTTTATGTTACGGCGTTAGCCCATAAAACTCTTAACTACTGACTTTTAAATGCGGTAGAAGTCTTGACAGGAGAGGGTCTACCGCTCACTTTTTCCAAGACTCATAATACCGGCATTAGGCAAATCCCATTAAAAATATAGGATACGTAATTGACGTAAGGGGATTTGCGGTAGCCTCGACTCGCGGAAGAAAAGTGAGCGTTACACCTGTACCTGTCAGACTCATAATACCAGTGGGCATTAAAAAGCAGCGTTGGGACCTCTCAACGCTGCTTTTTAAGGCTAACGCCAAACTCGTAATCTAGGCGATTGTTTTTAGTAAACTGGGTACTGGCAGACAGCAGCCAGTACCCAAGATGGCTACCAATAAGGTAGAGGGGGGGTTAGAGAGCTGTTTGGGGGGGATCAGGAAGGTTGGGGGCTAAGGGGGAATCCGATCCTACACATCAGCATATGTAAATATGCTAAAAAAATAAAAAAAAAATAAAAGATACCTTTTATTTTAGTACTGGCAGACTTTCTGCCAGTACTTAAGATGGCGGTGACAATTGTGGGGTGGGGGAGGGAAGAGAGCTGTTTGGGAGGGATCAGGGGGTGTGATGTGTCAGGTGGGAGGCTGAGCTCTACACTAAAGCTAAAATTAACCCTGCAAGCTCCCTACAAGCTACCTAATTAACCCCTTCACTGCTAGACATAATACATGTGTGATGCGCAGTGGCATTTAGCGGCCTTCTAATTACCAAAAAGCAACGCCAAAGCCATATATGTCTGCTATTTCTGAACAAAGGGGATCCCAGAGAAGCTTTTACAACCATGTGTGCCATAATTGAACAAGCTGTTTGTAAATAATTTCAGTGGGAAACCTAAAGTTTGTGAAAAATTTAACGTTATTTTTTCATTTGATCGTATTTGGCGGGGAAATGGTGGCATAAAATATACCAAGATGGGCCTAGATCAATACTTGGGGTTGTCTACTACACTACACTAAAGCTAAAATTAACCCTAGAAGCTCCCTACATGCTCCCTAATTAACCTCTTCACTGCTCGCCATAATACACGTGTGATGCGCAGTGGCATTTAGCGGCCTTCTAATTACCAAAAAACAACGCCAAAGCCATATATGTCTGCTATTTATGAACAAAGGGGATCCCAGAGAAGCATTTACAACCATTTATGCCATAATTGCAAAAAGTTGTTTGCAAATAATTTCAGTGAGAAACCTAGGGCGCGATCCGATAAACGGCGCAGGTTTCGGCGCAAGCGTGGAAACGTGCGCCGCCCGTAGTTTCACCTCACACAGCGAGCTATCACATATACGGCGCCGTAAGTCGGACAAACTAGCAATGTCCAGAAATAAGCGTAAGTACAAATTTCTGGAGTCGCCAGTGACTTACGGCACTTTAGAAACTGCCGTCGCCTAAAAAAATGAACTAAAGTCTTAAATCTGCCGTTACTGTCTAACACGCCTCCCAAAAATAATCCGCCATGTATACCCCTCTATCCACAATGCCCCCTCTCACTCCTAACAATAAATGTATTAACCCCTAAACCACCGCTCCCGGACCCCGTCGCCACTTATATTATATGTAGGGTTGCACCAATACCATTTTTTTATGACCGAGTACAAGTACCGATACTTGTTCTCAAATACTCGCCGATACCAATTACCGATACTTTTTTTTTTTTTTTTTTTTTTTTAAATAATTTTTTATTGAGGTTTTTGCGTAGAACATACATAAAACACAATACACCATT
Source organism: Bombina bombina (assembly GCF_027579735.1). Taxonomy (NCBI): domain Eukaryota; kingdom Metazoa; phylum Chordata; class Amphibia; order Anura; family Bombinatoridae; genus Bombina; species Bombina bombina. The sequence continues at coordinate 158,600,708 of NC_069505.1, read as the reverse complement.
TTGTAAAGAGAACAAAATATAAAATACAAACATAAATAAACTAAACATTTCGGAAATCATACAATAGCTTGGTGAGAGGCTAATGAAACCTCGTTTTTTCAATAATATATCACATATGACTGACCTGTTAGGAACATAGATTCAGACCCTATGGGCCAAGAATATGAAAAATGATAGATATCTGATGGTCAGAAGTCTAGCTTGTTAGGAGCTTCAAAGTATATCATGGGTGTCTGGCCAGTGAGGAGCTTTGTTTTAGGCCCAGCGGACCCAAAGTATAGGAAATAATAGATTACTAATGACCAGAAATCTAATTCCTTTAGAGCTGCAAAAGGAGCATGAATACATGTATAATAAGTGGGGGGAGGGGGATATTCAGCGGATAAGCACCGCTATGTATAGTAGGGAAAGGGTGGAGGGCGGAGCCATAGGAATATAGGAGTATAGTAGGAGACTTGGAGGGGCCTATTAATCTTGGTTATGCAGCAAAGTAAATGGGCTAAGATATTGAGTTACCCAGCTATGTATTATTAGTCATGTGAAAGCATGATGGGGGTATATAAAAGAGCAATTTAAAATTTAACACAGAGATTAACTAAACTGATGATAAACACATAAACAATAATGTATGGGCTCCATAACTTAGCTGTGTAAGGAGGTTGTGAAAAGATGGGTTTATATATATATATTTTTTTTCTCTCTTCTTTTTTATAATTAAAGGGGGATACTTTGGAGAATAGACCATGAATAAGCATGAGGTAAGTAAAAAGTTATATCGCCCCATATAGAGGTATCTTGAGTTGGAGTAAATAGGGTGAGAAGAGGTAGGAGGACATGTTAAAAAAAAGATTTATTTGGGCTTAAGGAGAAAAGTCGTAAGGAGTGGGCAGAAAATAGCTGTGATAGGGTAAATTAGGGTAAGATGTCTATATGTACTGGTACCCTTGTCATACAAAATACAATTGTTGCGAGATATACTATCCACAAAAATAACCATGTCAACAATATACTATAATACTAGAAATCATAATAGGGATAGAGTGCAGAAAGTACTCAAACCTGTCCCTTACGGGGACTAACTGTATTAAGTATCAAAACATTTCAAGTAATCTGATATTGATATATTATGAGATACTATAAGCATGTTATATTTACCTGAAATTATCCCAATATAAAACATTTCTTCTTGAAATATAATATATATATGTATACTAAGCTGAGTAAATGCTATTATTATTGGAGGGAGAAATTATTAAGGGAGGAAAAGCATATATATTAAATTCAAGAAGTGAGTATCTCAGTAGGATAGTGCAAGGCTTCTGATAGAATGCATATAGAGTACATTATATGCTGTTAACAGGACATAGGATGTCTAAGCATTATTACTAGCTGGTTTTACTGCATAACCAACATTAAGGGCAAAGGAATCTAACAATAAATCTGGCTTGCGTGGCTATTAAATACTAGGTGTGAACATATGTTCCCTGTGTAAGAGCTGGTCTAAAAGTTAAAATTAAAGTGAATGTAAATTTTGATGCTAAAGTGCCCGGTTTTTAAAACTTTGATTAAAAACAGGGGCACTTTAATTCATCAATATTTTCATTTCACTCCTGTTGTGAAAATAAACTTACTTTTTAATCTTCACAGCAGCTCCAGCTTCCTCCACCTTTTTCAAAGCCTCTTCCTGGGTCTAAAATGAGGTATCTGGCTTCCTCCAATCAGAGCAGTGAATCAGACACTGAATCCCCCGGGGGGGAATCTGTGATTGGAGGATGACCTATCAATCATTTCTGACATCAGAAATGGCTTGTGAGACCGGAGGAAGCAGCAGCTGCTGTGTAGTTTAAAAGGTAAGTTTTTTTGTCACAACAGGAGTGAAATGTAAATTTTGATGAATTAAAGTGCCCCTGTTTTTAATCAAAGTTTTAAAAACCGGGCACTTAAACATCAAAATTTACATTCACTTTAAGAAAAAGTTCCTCAGACATTTAACATTATTTATGACCAACATTAAACTAAGCAGGCAAAGCATACAAAGTTAGCCAAAAATGAACATAACATATTAAAACTTTCACGAGCCAGAAGTGTGACAAACCCAAAAGGATCAGTAACATTCATTCTCTATACATAACAATATTTGAGCTAAGTTTATAATTTCATAGGCCAGCGTTAGATAGTTGTTGATATAAGTATTTCATACACTGTAAGTAGGGGATAGCATGAGAGCAATGTGAAATTGAGACCACATGCACATAATAAATCACCACATGCGACATGTTAACTGTATCAACATTAACAATAATCAGTGGAGCTGAGAAATAGCCTAAATATCTTGAAAAGCCATGTAAAGATTACAGACAATAGTAGGTGTGTGAACAGCAGTAATGCAACAGTAATGAGAATTTTTTTTTTTTTCTTTTCCTTTAGCTAGCACTTCTACAGTTCATTATATCTAGTATAGGAGCACAGCCACAATGTGAGCCTTGATCCGGGGTGACATAACTGCATGAGGAGAATGTGTCTTTAATTTAAACAATTGTAGATCTCATGTTATGGATTGTATTGTCTCAATAGCAGCGTATTGCCCCTGGACACTGCTGTGCTATACCCCACGAATTGTACTAGCCAACTCCCTGTTTGTCCAGACCAGTCCATAGTGTGAGTGCTTGGCCTCTGCTACATAAATGAGTTCTCTCTCTTTTAGGATATTGTGATGACGGTCTTCTTACAGCAGTGGGGAGTCTAACATAGCGTGCAGCCATCTGAAAACTCGGGTGGTATTGTGGTCGTTGTCGGAACAAAGTGCCCATATAGATCTCTTCTATATTTAGTGTTGTTAGACAAGACATAAGGGTCTGCTGTGTGAGAGATTGTCTGGTGCTTTTAACTGGGCCACTTGTGAAATCCGCAGGAGAAGCGGTTAAGGAAGAATGTAAGGGCCAGTAGGCAGCGTCTTGTGAAAGTCTGGGTCTGTCTGATGCGTTCGAGTCGAGGGTGCAGACATAGTTAGAAATTGTGTCTCTCGTGTGCGGTCTGCTACTTTACCAGGGCAAGCCAGGAAGACTGTCAGTGTCTCGAGCTCCATAGATGAAAATAGCGCTCCCGGGCACTTCCCAAGTGATCCGCTACATCGTTCGAGATGACGGCTGCAATCTGCAGGCCCTCAGCCTCACTCTGAGTAGATTGTGGGATTCTAACATGACATTCAGCCATGGTATACTGGGATAGTATCAGAACCCGGTTATGAGTCTCCGATGTCCCAGCATCCATGCTGATTTCAGCTGGCGGGCTTCTTGCTGCTTCAGAGTGATCCTTATCTCCAGCTGGCAGAGCCCTGCTGCTGCTAATTGCTCGACAAAGTGCAGTGAGATCTGCATATCCGTCGTCCATTTTGGACTCCAGGGATGTAAGAAGGCTCCGTATAGTAGATTGTAGGTCCACGATAATGAATATCAGAGTACAGTAAACAAGCAGGGCAGAGTATAGGATCCCCTTTGCGTTAGCCTATGTCTGCAAAATGAGCGGCAACTTCTGTCACCGAGTTAGTACAATCGGTCTAAATCCCAATGACCGGTTTTAGAAGAGTTTAAAACTTCATCAGTATATCCTTAGATAGATTGCTCTCCTCTTTCAAAGGTATATATCATAAATTTTAATGAAAAGTCAGTTAGTTAAGCCCTTAAATAGCTATATTTTCCAGGAGCTCATGGAATGTGCGTCCTATCTCCTCTGTAGCTGGCTCCGCCCCCCCGATACTTTTTTTTTTTTTTAATGTCATGTGACAGTATACCAAGCACAATATAGACTAATTATTTAAGATTCCTTCTTTTAATTATAAAGGACTGTAATTCAAAAGACATTATGACATAATAAAACAGTTTTATTTGTCACAAAGTTCACTGAACATGTTTATAAATAAAAAATATTACAATAAAATATTAAATTTAAAGGGGTGATGCAATTGGGTTGTAGGGCTGTTATATAACATCAATCTGACATTTGTATGGAGGTTCAACTCTAAGTTGAACAGTCTTTCACTTTCCACACTACTGCATGGGGCAGAAAGATATTTTTGGCCCATTTTAGCCAGAGCTGGAAATCTGTTTATTAACTGCCCAGTACTTCAGGGGTTTGTCTGAACGAGGTACAGTGATCTCTCCTACAATAATACAAATAACAGCAATTTGTATTGGCAGAACAGTAGTGAACATTTTTAGTTTAAAATGAAATGGGAACATGCAGTTTGAAAAAAACGCCACAAGATAGCATATGGGTAGGAAGTGGAGGTATCGGTTTAAGTATCGGTGCATTTGCACGAGTACAAGTACTCATGCAAATACTTGTATCGGTACAGATACCAATACTAGTATCGGTATCGGTGCAACCCTAATTATATGTATTACCCCCTAATCTGACCCCCTTACACCTCCGCCACCTATATTATATGTAGTACCCCCTAATCTGATCCCCCTACACTGCCGCCACCTATTTTAAATATATTAACCCCTAAACCTAAGTCTAACCCTAACACCCCCTAACTTAATTATTATTGAAATAAATCTAAATAATATTAATATTAACTAAATTATTCCTATTTAAAACTAAATACTTACCTATAAAATAAACCCTAAGATAGCTACAATATAATTAATAATTACATTGTAGCTATTTTAGGGTTTATATTTATTTTATAGGTAACTTTGTATTTATTTTAACTAGGTACAACAGCTATTAAATAGTTAATAATTATTTAATAGCTACCTAGTTAAAATAATTACAATTACCTGTAAAATAAATCCTAACCTAAGTTACAAATACACCTAACACTACACTATCATTAAACTAATTAAATAAATTACCTACAATTATCTAAACTAAAATACATTTAAATAAACTAAACTATAATACAAAAAAAAAACCAAACACTAAATTACAGAAAATAAAAAAAATTACAAGAAGTTTAAACTAATTACACCTAATCTAAGCCCCCTAATAAAATAAAAAAGCCCCCCAAAATAATAAAATGCCCTGCCCTATTCTAAATTACAAAGTAATCAGCTCTTTTACCAGCCCTTAAAAGGGCTTTTTGCGTGGCATTGCCCCAAAGTAATCATCTCTTTTACCTGTAAAAAAAATACAACCCCCCCAACATTAAAACCCACCACCCACATACACCTACTCTAACCCACCCAAACCCCCCTTAAATAAACCTAACACTAACCCCCTGAAGATCTCCCTACCTTGAGTCGTCTTCACCCAGCCGAGCCGAATTCTTCATCCAAGACCTCTTCTGCCCCGCTTGGATGAAGTCTTCTACCGGATGGAGGACCTCTTCTGCCCCGCTTGGATGAAGACTTCTGCAGGATGGAGGACCTCTTCTTGCCCTGCTTGGATGAAGACTACTTCCGGATGGAGGACTTCTTCTTGCCCCGCTTGAATGAAGACTTCTACCGGATGGAGGACCTCTTCTTGCTCCGCTTGGATGAAGAATTCGGCTCGGCTGGGTGAAGACGACTCAAGGTAGGGAGATATTCAGGGGGTTAGTGTTAGGTTTATTTAAGGGGGGTTTGGGTGGGTTAGAGTAGGGGTATGTGGGTGTTGGGTTTTAATGTTGGGGGGGTTGTATTTTTTTTACAGGTAAAAGAGCTGATTACTTTGGGGCAATGCCCCGCAAACAGTCCTTTTAAGGGCTGGTAAAAGAGCTGATTACTTTGTAATTTAGAATAGGGAAGGGCATTTTATTATTTTGGGGGGCTTTTTTATTTTATTAGGGGGCTTAGATTAGGTGTAATTAGTTTAAACTTCTTGTAAAAAAAAATTATTTTCTGTAATTTAGTGTTTGTTTGTTTTTTGTATTATAGATTAGTTTATTTAATTGTATTTTAGTTTAATTAATTTATTGATAGTGTAGTGTTAGGTGTATTTGTAACTTAGGTTAGGATTTATTTTACAGGTAATTTTGTAATTATTTTAACTAGGTAGCTATTAAATAGTTATTAACTATTTAATAGCTATTGTACCTAGTTAAAATAAATAAAAAGTTGCCTGTAAAATAAATATAAATCCTAAAATAGCTACAATGTAACTATTAGTTATATTGTAGCTATGGTAGGGTTTATTTTATAGGTAAGTATTTAGTTTTAAATAGGAATAATTTATTTAATTATAGTAAATTTATTTAGATTAATTTAAATTATATTTAAGTTAGGGGGGGTCAGGGTTAGGGTTAGACTTAGGTTTAGGGGTTAATAACTTTATTATAGTAGCGGCGATGTTGGGGGCGGGAGATTAGGGGTTAATAATTGTAGGTAGGTGGCGGCATTGTTAGGGAGGGCAGATTAGGGGTTAATACAATTTATTATAGTGTTTGCGGGGCGGGAGTGCGGCGGTTTAGGGGTTAATACATTTATTATAGTGGCGGTGAGGTCCGGTCGGCAGATTAGGGGTTAATAAATATAATATAGGTGTCGGCGATGTTAGGGGCAGCAGATTAGGGGTTCATAGGGATAATGTAGGTGGCGGCGGTGTGCGGAGTGGCAGATTAGGGGTTAAAAATTTTTATTATAGGGTTGTGATGTGGGGGGCCTCGGTTTAGGGGTTCATAGGTAGTTTATGGGTGTTAGTGTACTTTATAGCACAGTATTTAAGAGCTTTATGTTCCCGCATTAGCCCATAAAACTCTTAACTACAGACTTTTTTTTGCGGTTGGAGTCTTGGCGGTAGAGGCTGTACCGCTCACTTCTTCCAAGACTCGTAATACCAGCGTTAGGCAAATCCCATAGAAAAGATAGGATATGCAATTGACATAAGGGGATCTGGGGTAGCCTGGAGTCGCGGAAAGACCCTTTCCTGCCTGACTCTAAATACCAGCGGGCATTAAAAAGCAGCGTAAGGACCCCTTAACGCTGCTTTTTAACCCTAATGCAGAACTCTAAATCTAGGCGTAAGTTAGGGGGTGTTAGGGTTAGACTTAGGTTTAGTGGTTAATATATTTAATATAGGTGGCGGCGGTGTAGGGGGATTATATTAGGGGTTAATAAATTTAAAATAGGTGGCGGCCGGGTAGGGGGCTCAGATTAGGGGTTAATATAGTTAATGTAGGTGGCAGCTGGGTAGGGTGCTCAGATTAGGGGTTAATATAGTTAATGTAGGTGGCAGCGGGGTAGGGGGCTCAGATTAGGGGTTAATATAGTTAATGTAGGTGGCGGCGGGGTAGGGGGCTCACATTAGGGGGTAATACATATAATATAGGTGGCGGCGGTGTAGGGGGATCAGATTAGGGGGTAATACATTTAATATAGCTTGCGGCGGTGTAGGGGGATCAGATTAGGGGGTAATACATATAATGTAGGTGGCAGCGGGGTCCGGGAGCGGTGGTTTAGGGGTTAAACACTTTATTAGGGATTCGGCGGGTGATTGCGGTTGACAGGTAGATAGACATTGCGCATGCGTTAGGTGTTAGGTTTTATTTTGCAGGCAGTTTAGGGAGTTACGGGGCTCCAATTCTCAGCATAAGGCTTACTACGCCTGCATTTTGTGGCGAGGTGAAAATGGAGTAAGTCCTTACGCTGTATATTGGATACCAAACTGCGCGGGTTTGGTATATCACTCTATGGGCCAAAAAACTACGGCCGAAGGGTGAAATATATGAGCGTAACTTCTATGTTACGCCGTATATGTGATACCAAATAGTGATGTTGCGAACCTAAAATTTTCGGTTTGCGAACCGCCATTGAATTCAATAGGCAGGCGAACTTTAAAACCTACAAGGACTCTTTCTGGCCACAATAGTGATGGAAAAGTTGTTTCAAGGGTACTAACACCTGGACTGTTGCATGCTGGAGGGGGATCCCTGGCAAAACTCCCATGGAAAATTACATAGTTGATGCAGAGTCTGCTTTTAAGCCATAATGGGTCTAAATCAACTAACATTCCCAAAGTGGCTGTCTCAAAACATCCCGGACAGAAGATAGATTGATAGTGATAGATAGGATAGATAGACATACATAGATTGATAGTTAGATAGAATCGATAGAAGAGAAATAGATAGATTTGTTAGATATATAATTACCCTAATAAATTCTAATAATCAAACATGCGTTCTTGGACCCAACTAGCTTGTGTCAATTAGTACTTTTCTTAGCACTTTAATCTCTGTTCCCCCCCTATCGGGGGAGTTCTATATGGCCTGCCAGATTACCCTGAAAAATTATAATAATAAGACATGTGGTCTGCTACCTATTTTAACGAGGTTGTGTTTTAAGTACTACCATTCTTAGCACTTTAATCTCTGTAACTCCCCCTATTTGGTGAGGTCTATACGGCCTGGATGATTACCCATACAAAATATAATAATAAGACATCTGCTCTTGGTCTGCGACCCATGGTAACTATGTTGTGTTAATTAGTAATGTCCTTCGCATTTTAATAGCTGTTACTCATACTCACCCTATCGGTGGAGGTCTATATGGCCTGCATGATTACCCTTACAAAATATAACAACCAAACATATGCTCTGGGACCCATGGTAAGTAGGTTGTGTTAAGTAGTACTGTTCTTTGCATTTTCATACCTGTTACAACACCAAATGGTGGCAGGTCTATCTGGCCTTCATGATTAGCTGCACCCAAACCCAAAAAAAAGCCGAGTGGTCTTAGACTAACACCCATGGCTAACTCTGTTGTTTCAATTAGAACTATTCTTAGCACTTTCATCCCTGTTACGGGCGGTCTACATGGCCATCATGATTAGCCGAACAAAATACTACAATCCAACCTTTGCTCAGTCTTCATAGGCCCTTCATTGTCTGTATTTTGATAGTACAGTTCTTATTATTTTTATAGCTGATACAACACTGAATGTTGTCAGCTCTATATGGCCTGCATGATTAGCAGCATCCAATACAAAAATAAATCCAAGCGGTCTTGGATTAACACCCATGGCTAACTCTGTTGTTTCAAGTAGTACTATTCTTAGCACTTTCATCTCATCATCCCTGTTACTTCCAGGACTCTCGGTGGTGGTGGTCTACATGGCCATCATGATTAGCCTAACCAAATACTACAATCCAACCTTGGCTCAGTCTTCCTAAGGCCCTTCATTGGCTGTATTTTGGTAGTACTGTTCTTATTACTACATGGTGGTCTACATGGCCATCATGATTAGCCTAACCAAATACTACAATCCAACCTTGGCTCAGTCTTCCTAAGGCCCTTCATTGGCTGTATTTTGGTAGTACTGTTCTTATTAGTTTAATAGCTGATACGACACCGAATGTTTTCAGCTCTATATGGCCTGCATGAATAGCCGCACCCAAAGCCAAAAAAAAGCCAAGCGGTTTTGCACTACCACCCATGGCTAACTCTGTTGTTTCAAGTTCTACTATTCTTAGCTCTTTCATCTCATCATCCCTGTTACTTCCAGGACTCTCGGTGGTGGTGGTCTACATGGCCCTCATGATTAGCCTAACCAAATACTACAATCCAACCTTGGCCCAGTCTTCCTTAGGCCCTTCATTGGCTGTATTTTGGTAGTACTGTTCTTATTAGTTTAATAGCTGATACGACACCGAATGTTTTCAGCTCTATATGGCCTGCATGAATAGCCGCACCCAAAGCCAAAAAAAAGCCAAGCGGTTTTGAACTAACACCCATGGCTAACTCTGTTGTTTCAAGTTCTACTATTCTTAGCTCTTTCATCTCATCATCCCTGTTACTTCCAGGACTCTCGGTGGTGGTGGTCTACATGGCCATCATGATTAGCCTAACCAAATACTACAATCCAACCTTGGCCCAGTCTTCCTAAGGCACTTCATTGGCTGTATTTTGGTAGTACTGTTCTTATTAGTTTAATAGCTGATACGACACCGAATGTTTTCAGCTCTATATGGCCTGCATGAATAGCCGCACCCAAAGCCAAAAAAAAGCCAAGCGGTTTTGTACTAACACCCATGGCTAACTCTGTTGTTTCAAGTTCTACTATTCTTAGCTCTTTCATCTCATCATCCCTGTTACTTCCAGGACTCTCTGTGGTGGTGGTCTACATGGCCATCATGATTAGCCTAACCAAATACTACAATCCAACCTTGGCCCAGTCTTCCTAAGGCCCTTCATTGGCTGTATTTTGGTAGTACTGTTCTTATTAGTTTAATAGCTGATACGACACCGAATGTTGTCAGCTCTATATGGCCTGCATGAATAGCCACACCCAAAGCCAAAAAAAGCCAAGCAGTTTTGCACTAACACCCATGGCTAACTCTGTTGTTTCAAGTTCTACTATTCTTAGCTCTTTCATCTCATCATCCCTGTTACTTACAGGACTCTCGGTGGTGGTGGTCTACATGGCCATCATGATTAGCCTAACCAAATACTACAATCCAACCTTGGCTCAGTCTTCCTAAGGCCCTTCATTGGCTGTATTTTGGTAGTACTGTCATCCTTTTGAATAATAGATTACAGGAAAGGCATTGATTTTAGAATCCCAGAGATCATTTATATGACCCGAGAAATCAAAAAAAAAATTCATTAGATACCCGTTACACAATTATTTATCCTCAGGCCTTTTTAATACGAGGGTCCTGGAGCCTCAACCGAAACAACAGCATGAAAGAGGAGATATGTCATCCTTTTGAATAAAAGATTACAGTAAAGGCATTGATTTTAGAAACCCACAGATCATTATTTGCAACCGTGAAATTAGAAAAAAACATTGATTACACAGCCGTGACACTTATTTATGCTCAGGCCTTTTTAATACGAGGGTCCCGGAGCCTCAACCGAAACAACAGCATGAAAGAGGAGATATGTCATCCTTTTGAATAAAAGATTACAGTAAAGGCATTGATTTTAGAAACCCACAGATCATTATTTGCAACCGTGAAATTAGAAAAAAACATTGATTACACAGCCGTGACACTTATTTATGCTCAGGCCTTTTTAATACGAGGGTCCCGGAGCCTCAACCGAAACAACAGCATGAAAGAGGAGATATGTCATCCTTTTGAATAAAAGATTACAGTAAAGGCATTGATTTTAGAAACTCACAGATCATTATTTGCAACCCTGAATTTAGAAAAAAAATTGATGACACACCCGTGACATTTATTTATGCTCAGGCCTTTTTAATACGAGGGTCCCGGAGCCTCAACCGAAACAACAGCATGAAAGAGGAGATATGTCATCCTTTTGAATAAAAGATTACAGTAAAGGCATTGATTTTAGAAACCCACAGATCATTATTTGCAACCGTGAAATTAGAAAAAAACATTGATTACACAGCCGTGACACTTATTTATGCTCAGGCCTTTTTAATACGGGGGTCCCGGAGCCTCAACCGAAACAACAGCATGAAAGAGGAGATATGTCATCCTTTTGAATAAAAGATTACAGTAAAGGCATTGATTTTAGAAACCCACAGATCATTATTTGCAACCGTGAATTTAGGAAAAAAAATTGATTACACACCCGTGACACTTATTTATGCTCAGGCCTTTTTAATACGAGGGTCCCGGAGCCTCAACCGAAACAACAGCATGAAAGAGGAGATATTTCATCCTTTTGAATAAAAGATTACAGTAAAGGCATTGATTTTAGAAACCCACAGATCATTATTTGCAACCGTGAAATTAGAAAAAAACATTGATTACACAGCCGTGACACTTATTTATGCTCAGGCCTTTTTAATACGAGGGTCCCGGAGCCTCAACCGAAACAACAGCATGAAAGAGGAGATATGTCATCCTTTTGAATAAAAGATTACAGTAAAGGCATTGATTTTAGAAACCCACAGATCATTATTTGCAACCGTGAAATTAGAAAAAAACATTGATTACACAGCCGTGACACTTATTTATGCTCAGGCCTTTTTAATACGAGGGTCCCGGAGCCTCAACCGAAACAACAGCATGAAAGAGGAGATATGTCATCCTTTTGAATAAAAGATTACAGTAAAGGCATTGATGTTAGAAACCCACAGATCATTATTTGCAACCGTGAAATTAGAAAAAAACATTCATTAGACACCGGTTACACTTATTTATCCTCAGGCCTTGTTAATACGAGGGTCCCGGAGCTGCAACTGAAACAACAGCATGAAAGAGGACATATGTCATCCTTTTGAATTATAGATTACAGGAAAGGCATTGATTTTAGAAACACTGAGATAATTACTTGCAACCGGGAAATAAAAAAAAACATTGAACAGACACCCAGTACACTTTATTATCCATAGGCCTTTTCAGCAGAGGCTCCAGGACCCTCAACAAAAACAAGAGCAGGGAGCTGGGCATAGGAGTACAATGGAGTGTGACAATAATAATCTGAAGGTGAAGATTGCATAGTTGTGGCATTTTAATTTTGTTATCGTGGGAACTTAGTACTTGCAATGACCTTGCTCTGGTGAATCCATATCGCAAATGTGTTATTTAAGGCACTGTTTGTCTATTTTTTTGAATATCAGCATTTGGTAAATGAAGCTCAACTTAAGGCTGGTGAGAAACAACCTTTCTTCTGGATGTTTGCAAATGTTGTGGCTCTGGACAAACATGTGAATAAGGGGCCATCAGCCATATTCTGCACGCAACCCCTTTGATGATTGACGATAAACATGTGTCACCTGCAAGCAGAGCTCGTTACTTCTGTCTAAATCATCTTCCTGGTATGGACAGGCCACTGTTTCCCACAACAAGTACGAATATTGAAATACAAGATTGTCTTGAGTATGGTAGGAAACCAAAGTTTATTTAATTCTGTACTATCTATCACCACAAAAAATGAACTTCTTGAAGCAACGAAAATGCCAGCAATTTCATGTGCTTATGGATGACAAGGACGTCCTGTCCTGTGGTGCACAGAGATGGAGACGATTTTTGCCCTCCCTGTACACTACCCAGATGTCTCAAACATCACCAGAAACACAATACAGCCACTCTTGTGAAGTTCCTGCAGTGTTCCGGTAGCCATCTCTTTGCGCTCCTAAAGGAATACTTTATCAGTGTTTTTGTATACATCCCACAACAGCTTCGGAGACTGTGGTGACGCACATGTTATTTACTGTTGTTCCAGCTGTGGCAATATCAATTGGCATGAAAAAGTTAAGATTTGTGGGTGGCGGAGCCTATAGCTGTTGCGGTAGGACGTGTGTTTGAGGAGCTCCAGGTCTTACAAGTTACTTTGGAGTTAGTTTTCAACCTTAATTTAATTTTCTTTTTGGGATTCATAGTCACACTTTCTGGGGCTATCCAAGAGGAGCCTGGTAAAAGCAGTAGTAGTCACCCCTTATATCAACGGGTACGGAGACCTGTTTTTTGCATTTCCAATATTGCGCCGGTCCACAAACTAATCCTGAATGAAAAAAAAAACCTTAAAATTTGGACTAGTGATGCACATTTTATGCACGCTGTGGCAATTGCAATTTGCAATAAAAATAATCTGCTAACAACAACCACTACCTACGACCACACCTGACTCCTGAAGTCATGCTTCAGTTATTAAGTCAAGTTAAATAATTTTTTATTTTTTTTTATGCTCAGCAGAGGCTCCAGGACCCTCGACAAAACCAGCAGCAGGAAAGAGGACATATGGCATCCTTTTGAAAAAATGATTATAGGAAAGGCATTGATTTCAGAAACACAGAGATCATTATTTGCAAACGATAAATAGAAAAAAACATTGATTATACACCCAGTACACTTATTTTTCATTAGGCCTTTTTAATAAGATTAAGAGGCTCCCGGAGCCTCAACAGAAACAACAGCATTAAAAAGTACATATGGCATCCTTGTGAATAATAGATACAGGAAAGGCATTGATTTTAGAAACCCGTGGATAATTTTTTGCAACCATGAAATCTAAAAAAACATAGATTAGACACCCAGTACACTTCTTTATCCTTAGGCCTTTTAAGCATAGGCTCCAGGACCCTCAACAAAACCAGCAGCAGGAAAGAGGACATATGGCATACTTTTGTAAATTAGATTACAGGAAAGGCATTGATTTTAGAAACACAGAGATCATTTATATGACCAGTGAAATAGAAAAAATAATGATTGGACACCCAGTACACTTCTTTATCCTTAGTCATTTTTAATACGAGGGTCCCGGAGCCTCAACAGAAACAACAGCATGAAAGAGGACATATGTTATCCTTTTGAATAATAGATTACAGGAAAGGCATTGTTTTTAGAATCCCACAGATCATTTATATGACCCGTGAAATAGAAAAAAACATTGATTAGACACCCAGTACACTTATTTATCCATAGGCCTTTTTAGCAGAGGCTCCAGGACCCTCAACAAAAACAAGAGCAGGGAGGTGGGCATAGGAGTACAATGGAGTGTGACAATAATAATGTGAAGGGGAAGATTGCGGAGTTGTGTCATTTTAATTTTGTTATTGTGGGAAATACTTGCAATGACCTTGCTCTGGTGAATCCATATTGCAAATGTGTTTTTTAAGGCACTGTTTGTCTATTTTTTGAATATCAGCATTTGGTAATTGAAGCTCAACTTAAGGCTGGTGAGAACCGACCTCTCTTCTGGCTGTTTGCAAATGTTGTTGCTCTGGACAAACATGTGAATAAGGGGCCATCAGCCATATTCTGCACGCAACCCCTTTGATGATTGACGATAAACATGTGTCACCTGCAATCAGAGCCCGTTACTTCTGTCTAAATCATCTTCCTGCTATGGACAGCCCACTGTTTCGCACAGCAAGTCTGAAGCTTGAACTACAAGATTGTCTTGAGTATGGTAGGAAACCAAAGTTTATTTTATTCTGTACTATCACCACAAAAACTGAGCTTCTTGAAGCAACGAAAATGCCAGCAATTTCATGTGCTTATGGATGACAAGGAGGTCCTGTCCTGTGGTGCACAGAGATGGAGACGATTTTTGCCCTCCCTGTACACTACCCAGATGTCTACAACATCACCGGAAACACAAGACAGCCACTGTTGTGAAGTTCCTGGAGTGTTCCGGTAGCCATCTCTTTGCGCCCCAAAAGGAATTCTTTATTGTTGTTTTTGTATACATCCAACAATAGCTTCGGAGACTGTGGTGATGCACATGTAAGTTACTGTTGTTCCAGCTGTGGCAATATCAATTGGCATTAAAAAGGTAAGATTTGGGTGGGCGGAGCCTATAGCTGTTGAGGTAGGACGTGTGTTTGAGGAGCTTACAATTTACTTAGGAGTAATTTTTCAACCTTAATTTAATTTTCTTTTTGGGATTCATACTCACACTTTCTGGGGCTATCCAAGAGGAGCCTGGTAAAAGCACTAGTAGTCACCCCTTATATCAACGGGTACCGAGACCTGTTTTTTGCCTTTCCAATATTGCGCCGTACCCCAAACTAATCCTGAATGAAAAAAAAAAAATTAAAATTTGGACTAGTGACGCACATTTTATGCACGCTGTGGCAATTGCAATTTGCAATACAAATAATCTGCTAACAACAACCACTACCTACGACCACACCTGACTCCTGAAGTCATGCTTCAGTTATTAAGTCAAGTTAAATTAATTTTTTTTTTCTTTATTATGCGCAGCAGAGGCTCCAGGACCGTCGACAAAACCAGCAGCAGCAAAGAGGACATATGGCATCCTTTTGAAAAAATGATTATAGGAAAGGCATTGATTTCAGAAACACAGAGATCATTAGTTGCAACCGGTAAATCGAAAAAAACATTGATTAGACACCCAGTACACTTATTTTTCATTAGACCTTTTTAATAAGAGGCTCCCGGAGCCTCAACCGAAACAACAGCATCAAAAAGTACATATGGCATCCTTGTGAATAATAGATTACTGGAAAGGTATTGATTTTAGAAATTTTTTTGCAAACGTGAAATCTAAAAAAACATAGATTATACACCCAGTACACTTCTTTATCCTTAGGACTTTTAAAAAGAGTCTCCCGTAGCCTCAACAGAAACAACAGCATGAAAGAGGACATATGACATCCTTGTGACTAATAGATTACAGGAAAGGCATTGATTTTAGAAACCCGGAGATAATTTGTTGCAACCTGGAAATCTAAAATAAAATGGATTAGACAACCAGGACACTTATTTATCCTTAGGCCTTAGTAGCAGAGGCTCCAGGACCCTCAACAAAACCAGCAGCAGTAAAGAGGACATATGGCATCCTTTAGAAAAATAGATTTCTGGAAAGGCATTGATTTTAGAAACACAGAGATCATTAGTTGCAACCGTGCAATCTCTAAAAAATTGGATTATACACCAAGTACACTTATTTATCCTTAGGCCTTTTTAGCAGAGGCTACAGGACCCTCCACAAAACCAGCAGCATGAAAGAGGACATATGGCATCCTTTAGAAAATTAGATTTCAGGAAAGGCATTGATTTTAGAAACACAGAGATCATTAGTTGCAACCGTGAAATCTAAAAAAACATAGATTATACACCCAGTACACTTCTTTATCCTTAGGCCTTTTTAGAAGAGTGTCCCGGAGCCTCAACAGAAAGAACAGCATGAAAGAGGACATATGGCATCCTTTTGAAAAATAGATTACAGGAAAGGCATTGATTTTAGAAAGACAGAAAAAATTTGTTACAAACGGGAAATCTAAAAAAACATTGAATAGACACCCAGTACACTTCTTTATCCTTCGGCCTTTTTAGCAGAGGCTCCAGGACACTCAACAAAACCAGCAGTAGGAAAGAGGACATATGACATCCTTTGTGAAAAAAAGATTATAGGAAAGGCATTGATTTTAGAAACCCGTGGATAATTTGTTGCAACCGTGAATTTGAATAAAAAAAATTGATTGGATGGACACCCAGTACAATTCTTTCTCCCTAGGCCTTTTTATAAGAGGGTCCAGGACCCTCAAACAAAACACCAGCAGGAAAGGGGACATATGGCATACTTTTGAACAATAGAGTAAGAGTACAGGAAAGGCATTGATTTTAGAAACCCATAGATAATTTTTTGCAAACGTAAATTTGAATAAAAAAAATTATTCGATGGACACCCAGTACACCTCTTTCTCCTTAGGCCTTTTTATAAGAGGGTCCTGGACCCTCAAAAAAAACACCAGCAGGAAAGAGGACATATAGCATACTTTTGAAAATTAGATTACAGGAAAGGCATTGATTTTAGAAACACAGAGATCAGTTATATGACCCGGGAAATAGAAAAAAAACATTGATTGAACACCCAGTACACTTATTTATCCTTAGTCCTTTTTATAAGAGTGTCCCGGAGCCTCAACAGAAAGAACAGCATGAAATAGGACATATGGAATCCTTTTGAAAAATAGATTACAGGAAAGGCATTGATTTTTGAAAGACAGAAAAAATTTGTTACAACCGGGAAATCTAAAAAAACATTGAATAGACACCCATTACACTTCTTTATCCTTAGGCCTTTTTAGCAGAGGCTCCAGGACACTCAACAAAACCAGCAGTAGGAAAGAGGACATATGGCATCCTTTGTGAAAAAAAGATTATAGGAAAGGCATTGATTTTAGAAACCCGTGGATAATTTGTTGTAACCGTGAATTTGAATCAAAAAAATTGATTGGATGGACACCCAGTACAATTCTTTCTCCCTAGGCCTTTTTATAAGAGGGTCCAGGAGCCTCAACAGAAAGAACAGCATGAAATAGGACATATGGCATCCTTTTGAATAATAGATTACAGGAAAGGCATTGATTTTTGAAAGACAGAAAAAATTAGTTACAACCGGGAAATCTAAAAAAACATTGAATAGACACCCATTACACTTCTTTATCCTTAGGCCTTTTTAGCAGAGGCTCCAGGACACTCAACAAAACCAGCAGTAGGAAAGAGGACATATGGCATCCTTTGTGAAAAAAAGATTATAGGAAAGGCATTGATTTTAGAAACCCGTGGATAATTTGTTGCAACCGTGAATTTGAATCAAAAAAATTGATTGGATGGACACCCAGTACAATTATTTCTCCCTAGGCCTTTTTATAAGAGGGTCCAGGACCCTCAAACAAAACACCAGCAGGAAAGGGGACATATGGCATACTTTTGAACAATAGAGTAAGAATACAGGAAAGGCATTGATTTTAGAAACCCATAGATAATTTTTTGCAAAAAAAATTATTCGATGGACACCCAGTACACCTCTTTCTCCTTAGGCCTTTTTATAAGAGGGTCCTGGACCCTCAAAAAAAACACCAGCAGGAAAGAGGACATATGGCATACTTTTGAAAATTAGATTACAGGAAAGGCATTGATTTTAGAAACATAGAGATCAGTTATATGACCCAGGAAATAGAAAAAAAACATTGATTGAACACCCAGTACACTTCTTTATCCTTAGTCCTTTTTATAAGAGTGTCCCGGAGCCTCAACAGAAAGAACAGCATGAAATAGGACATATGGCATCCTTTTGAAAAATAGATTACAGGAAAGGCATTGATTTTAGAAAGACAGAAAAAATTAGTTATAACCGGGAAATCTAAAAAAACATTGAATAGACACCCATTGCACTTCTTTATCCTTAGGCCTTTTTAGCAGAGGCTCCAGGACACTCAACAAAACCAGCAGTAGGAAAGAGGACATATGGCATCCTTTGTGAAAAAAAGATTATAGGAAAGGCATTGATTTTAGAAACCCGGGGATAATTTTTTGCAATCGTGAATTTTAACTGAAAAAAATGATTGGATGGACACCCAGTACAATTCTTTATCCATAAGGCCTTTTTATAAGAGGGTCCAGGACCCTCAAACAAAAAACCAGCAGGAAAGAGGACATATGGCATACTTTTGAACAATAGAGTACAGGAAAGGCATTGATTTTAGAAACCCATAGAAATTGTTTTTTAAATGGAAATTTGAATAAAAAAAAAAGATTCGATGGACAGCCAGTACACCTCTTTCTCCTTAGGCATTTTTATAAGAGGGTCCTGGACCCTCAAAAAAACACCAGCAGGAAAGAGGGCATTTGGCATACTTTTGAACAATAGAGTACAGGAAAGGCATTTATTTTAGAAACCCATAGATAATTTTTTGCAAATGGAAATTTGAATAAAAAAAATGATTCGATGGACACTCAGTACACCTCTTTCTCCTTAGGCCTTTTTATAAGAGGGTCCTGGACCCTAAAAAAAAAACACCAGCAGGAAAGAGGACGTATGGCATCCTTTTGAACAATAGAGTACAGGTACAGCATTGATTTTACAAACCCAGAGATCATTTTGGTCAATTGTTAAATAGAAAAATAAAAATGAGTGGCCAACCAGTACACCTCTTTCTCCTTAGGACTTTTTATAAGAGGGTCCTGGACACTCAAAAAAAACACCAGCAGGAAAGAGGACGTATGGCATCCTTTTGAACAATAGAGTACAGGTACGGCATTGATTTTACAAAACTAGAGATAATTTTGGTCAAATGAGAAATAGAAAATAAAAATGAGTGGACACCCAGTACACCTCTTTCACCTTAGGCCTTTTTATAAGAGGGTCCTGGACCCTCAAAAAAAAACACCAGCAGGAAAGAGGACGTATGGCATCCTTTTGAACAATAGAGTACAGGTACAGCATTGATTTTACAAACTCAGAGATCATTTTGGTCAATTGTTAAATAGAAAAATAAAATAAGTGGCCAACCAGTACACCTCTTTCTCCTTAGGCCTTTTTATAAGAGGGTCCTGGACACTCAAAAAAAACCACCAGCAGGAAAGAGGACGTATGGCATCCTTTTGAACAATAGAGTACAGGTACGGCATTGATTTTACAAAACCAGAGATAATTTTGGTCAAATGAGAAATAGAAAATAAAAATGAGTGGACACCCAGTACACCTCTTTCACCTTAGGCCTTTTTATAAGAGGGTCCTGGACCCTCAAAAAAAAACACCAGCAGGAAAGAGGACGTATGGCATCCTTTCGAACAATAGAGTACAGGTACAGCATTGATTTTACAAACCCAGAGATCATTTTGGTCAATTGTTAAATAGAAAAATAAAATGAGTGGCCAACCAGTACACCTCTTTCTCCTTAGGCCTTTTTATAAGAGGGTCCTGGACACTCAAAAAAACACCAGCAGGAAAGAGGACGTATGGCATCCTTTTGAACAATAGAGTACAGGTACGGCATTGATTTTACAAAACCAGAGATAATTTTGGTCAAATGAGAAATAGAAAATAAAAATGAGTGGACACCCAGTACACCTCTTTCACCTTAGGCCTTTTTATAAGAGTGTCCAGGACCCTCAAACAAAATACCAGCAGGAAAGAGAACATATGGCATACTTTGGAACAATAGAGTACTGGTATGGCATTGATTTGTGAAACCCACAGATAATTGTTTGTAAAAGTGAAATAGCCCCAAAAACCATGCTTGGACTCCCACTCCAGGTCGTTCTCCTTCAGCTTTTTTATAAGAGGGTCCAGCACCCTCAACAGAAACAACTGCAGGAAACACCACCACATATGCCATCCTTTTGCACAAGTGAGTACAGGTATGGCATCAATTTTAGAAACCCAAAGATAATTGAGAGGAACCAGGAACATTTTTCTAAAAACTGGATGTGGCACCCATTACTACAGGTCGTTCTCCTTCAGCCTTTTTATATCATGGGCACGACCCGCAACAGGCACAACAGCATGAAACACAACATATGCCACCCTTTTCAACAATAGAGTACAGGTATAGCATAGATGGAACACGGAGATAATTTAGAGCAACCAAGAGACGGATAAAGATGCTTGGTCAGTCCTACTCTTTCAAATTTGTTGCATTTTGCGTTCAATTGAATGGTCCACCGGATATGAGTGGTGTGTAAAGTTGTACCATTTGTAACAGTTTAATCACTAGTGTTATGTGCCTTATTTTTTTTATTTGAGTTTTGTACCCACAGAGATGCAGCAGAGGTCAGAAAAATTAGGAATGTACAAATGACTGAAAAATTGGGGTATTGTAGCAACTGCTGTAGCAGCGGCCAGAAAAATCGACGTTTGTAAAACATTTATAAAGTGCCCTAAAAGCTTGTGGCTTGAACACTAGTTGTTGGCGGATAAGTCAAGCAAGTCCTCCATCTTTATAACCAAAAAAAAAAGGCCAGCCTGTGTACCAGTTGTAGCTCAAGCCAGCTCATATCATCATCAGTAGTTTTTTATTCAAATGTATCGCCCAATGTCAGTCCCTTCGGGATCCAGCCCTCATTCATTTTTATAAAAGTGAGATAGTCAAGGCTTTTTTGACCTAGGCGACTTCTCTTCTCAGTGACAAAACCTCCTGCTGCACTAAAAGTCCTTTCGGACAGGACACTTGAAGCGGGGCAGGCCATTGCAAATTGGGATAGCTCAGGCCACAAGTCCAGCCTGCACACCCAGTTGTCAAGGGGTCCATCACTCCTGAGAGTGTCGAGATCCGCAGTTAAAGCTAGGTAGTCTGCTACCTGTCGGTTGAGTCTTTCTCTAAGGCTGGATCCCGAAAGGCTCTGATGGTGCATGGGAGTTAAAAAGGTACGCATGTCTTCCATCAACAAGACGTCAGGAAAGCGCCCGGTCCTTGCCGCCGTGGTCGCGGGAGGAGGAGGATTAATTTAATCTCTTCCCCTGTTACATTCCCGTGGTGCTGTGACATCACCCTTATACGCTGTGTAAAGCATAGTCTTTAATTTAGTATGAAAATGCTCCATCCTTTCCGACTTGCGGGAATTTGGTAACATTTCAGGCACTGTATGCTTATACCGGGGGTCGAGGAGCGTGGACACCCAGTACAGGTCGTTCTCCTTCAGCTTTTTTATACAAGGGTCCCTCAACAGGCACGACAGCATGAAAGAACCCATTTGAACAAGGTTGGATGCTGAGCTAATCATGTCACGTTCCTCCTCCTCACTGATCTCACTGATGGTATCTTCTTCCCCCCAGCCACGTACAACACCACGGGTACCAGAGAGGTGACAACAACGAGCACCCTGGGATGACTGTTGTGCTCGGTCTTCCTCCTCCTCATCCTCCCCAAAGCCACATTCCTCCTCTGACTCCTCTTCCTCACAATCCTCTTCCTGCGTTGCCGCAGGTCCAGCAAGCAATGCTGATTCGGCTGTTTGCGAGGGTGATGGACACCACAACTCTCCAGCTTCCTCTTCACGCTCATCTACTGCCTGATCCAGCACTCTTCGCAGGGCACGCTCCAGGAAGAAAACAAATGGTATGATGTCGCTGATGGTGCCTTCGGTGCGACTGACAAAGTTTGTCACCTCCTCAAAAGGACGCATGAGCCTACAGGCATTGCGCATGAGCGTCCAGTAATTTGGCAAAAATATCCCCAGCTCCCCAGAGGCTGTCCTAGCACCCCTGTCATACAAATACTCATTAACAGCTTTTTCTTGTTGGAGCAGGTGGTCAAACATTAGGAGTGTTGAATTTCACCGTGTCAGGCTGTCGCAAATCAAGCGCCTCACTGGCAGGTTGTTTCGACGCTGGATATCAGACAAGTGCGCCATGGCCATGTAGGAACGCCTGAAATGGCCACACACCTTCCTGGCCTGCTTCAGGACGTCCTGTAAGCCTGGGTACTTATGGACAAATCGTTGTACAATCAGATTACACACATGTGCCATGCACGGCACATGTGTCAACTTGCCCAATTTCAATGCCGCCACCAAATTACTTCCATTGTCAGAAACAACCTTGCCAATCTCCAGTTGGTGCAGAGTCAGCCACTGATCCACCTGTGCATTCAGGGCGGTCAGAAGTGCTGGTGCGGTGTGACTCTCCGCTTTCAGGCAAGTCAACCCCAAGACGGCGTGACACTGCCGTACCCGGGATGTAGCATAGTACCTGGGGAGCTGGGGGGGTGCCATAGATGTGGAGCAAGACGCAGAAGTTGAAGAGGACTCAGCCGAGGAAGAGGTTATGGAAGAGGATGGAGTAGGAGGAGTAGAGGAGGTAGCAGCAGGCCTGCCTGCAAGTCGTGGCGGTGTCACCAACTCTTCTGCAGAGCCACGCATTCCATGCGTGTCAGAAGTCAGCAGGTTTACCCAATGTGCAGTGTAGGTGATATACCTGCCCTGACCATGCTTTGCAGACCAGCTATCCGTGGTCATATGGACCCTTGCCCCAACGCTGTGTGCCAGACATGCCATAACTTCCTTTCTCACAACAGAGTACAGGTTTGGGATTGCCTTTTGTGAAAAGAAATTTCTGCCAGGTACCTTCCACTGCGGTGTCCCAATAGATACAAATTTTTTTAAAGCATCAGACTCCACCAGCTTGTATGGTAAAAGCTGGCGGGCTAAGAGTTCAGACAAGCCAGCTGTCAGACGCCGGGCAAGGGGGTGACTTTGAGAAATTGGCTTCTTACGCTCAAACATGTCCTTGACAGACACCTGACTGTGGGCAGATGACCAGGAACTGCGTAAGAGAGACTGGGTGGAGGATGGTTGAGAGGGGGCAAGGAGGACAGCACTGGTTGACGTGGCTGAAGATGCTGGAGCAGGAGGAGGAGGGCGGCTTTCACTTTGTGTGCTGCTTCTACTCATGTGTTCTTCCCATCGGCCTTTGTGATGGGAGACCATGTGCCTTCGAAAAGCAGTTGTACCTAGGTGGCTGTTGGACTTCCCACGACTCAGTTTCTTTTGGCACAGGTTGCAAATGGCATCGCTGTTGTCAGAGGCAGACACACAAAAAAAATGCCACACTGCTGAGCTCTGCGATGACGGCATTCTGGTGGTGGCAACAGCATGCGTTGATGGGCGTCGGCGGGCTGTCTGGCTGACCCCTGGTGACGATGCATGCTGTCTGACTGTGCCACTAGCTCCTTGAGACGACCTCCCCGTGCTTCCAAATCGTCTCCTCCTCCTCCTCTCAGTCTCCCCATCTGAACTTTCCCCCTCTTCTTCTTCTCTTCTAGCAGGCACCCACGCGACATCCACCGACACATCATCATCAACCGCTTCACTTGTATCTGAAACATCAAGAAAGGAAGCAGCGGGTACAACATCATCATCATCATCACACCGTACCTCCATGTCGGTAATGCTGCCTGACTGAGACTGATCACTATTATCTACATCCTCTGTCAATGATGGTTGCGCATCACTCATTTCTTCAAAATGATGTGTCAATAACTCCTGTGACAGATCAAGTGAAGCGGCTGTGGTGCTAGTGTTGGTGGTGGCGACAGGCGGCGGAGTGGCACTGGTCACTTGAGACCTGCCCAAAGCACAGCTGGACTTAGATGGTGCGCCAAGGTTAGGAGGACTAGCAGCGGAAGCTGAAGAAGATTGGGTTTCCTGTGTTAGCCATTCAACTAGGTCCTCCTCAGAAGTTTTTGCATCCCCCCTGGCACCCGGCGTCTGAACAATGTGCATATTTGTAGGGTCTAAAGGAATCACAGCACCACGACCACAGAACCTGTGGGGTGGCCTGCCTCTGCCTGTCTTTTTTTTTTTAAATGGACACTAACAATACTATTACACCAATTGAGTGGTGGCACTGTGAAAGTGGGCACAGTATACGCTGTGAGACTGACAACAACAAAAAAGACAGATGTTTTAAAAATCACAAATTGTTAATTTTTTGAAATATTACTAGTACTGTGGCAACAAATATGATTGTTTGGCACTATTTGGCAAATGAGCCTGTCTGGCACACACGCTGGGAGAAAGGAAACTGCAATTCAATGGCACTAGGAGACTGAAGAATCACAGTCAAAACAGTTATGATTAACAAAAATTCCAATCCTGTTACAATAAATATGAGTGGTGGCACTAATTGGCTAGTTGGGACTGGCACGCAGGCAGGCAGGAGGAAAATGCAATTCAAGGGCACTAGTAGACTGCAGATTGACAGTCAAAACAGTGTTGATTGACAAATTTTGCAATACTGTTAAAAGAAATATGATTGCTAGCACTAATTGGATAGTTGGGCCTGGCACACAGGCTGGCAGGCAGTAGAAAAGTGCAATTCAATGGCACAAGCAAAATGAGGATTAAGATCAACAATCAAGATTTTTTTTATTTTAATTAGTAACTATACTGTGACAACAATTAGGACTGGTGTAAATAGTTGGCAAGACGGCCTGGCACAAAAGGATGGCAGGCAGGAGGTAGATGCAATTCAAGGACACTAGGAGACTGATTAATGACAGTCAAAACAGTGATGATTGACAATTTTTGCAATACTGTTAAAAGAAATATGATTGCTGACAACAATTGGCTAGGTGGGCCTGGCTCACAGCAGGCTGCAAGGCAGGAGGAAAGTGCTATTCAATGGCACCAGCAAACTGAGGTTTCAAATCACAGCAACTATTACCAAAATTTTTAATTTTTAATTATTAGAATACTGTCACAACAAATATGATTGGTGTAAATATTTTTTAAGTAGGCCTGGCACACAGGCTTGGAAGGCTGTAGAAAAGTGCTATTCTAGGGCACGAGCAAACTGAGGATTAAGATCATCAACAATAAAGATTTTTTTAATTGTAATTAGTAACTATACTGTGACAAAAAATTAGGATTGGTGTAAATAGTTAGCAAGACGGCCTGGCACAAAAGGATGGCAGGCAGGAGGGAGATGCAATTCAAGGACACTAGGAGACTGATTACTGACAGTCTAAACAGTGATGATTGACAATTTTTGCAATACTGTTAACAGAAATATGATTGCTGACAACAATTGGCTAGGTGGGCCTGGCTCACAGCAGGCTGCAAGGCAGGAGGAAAGTGCTATTCAATGGCACCAGCAAACTGACAATTCAAATCACAGCAACTATTACCAAAATGTTTAATTTTTAATTATTAGAATACTGTCACAACAAATATGATTGGTGTAAATATTTTTTAAGTAGGCCTGGCACACAGGCTTGGAAGGCTGTAGAAAAGTGGAATTCAAAGGCACGAGCAAACTGAGGATTAAGATCATCAACAATAAAGATTTTTTTAATTTTAATTAGTAACTATACTGTGACAAAAAATTTGGATTGGTGTAAATAGTTGGCAAGACGGCCTGGCACAAAAGGATGGCAGGCAGGAGGGAGATGCAATTCAAGGAAACTAGGAGACTGATTACTGACAGTCTAAACAGTGATGATTGACAATTATTGCAATACTGTTAACAGAAATATGATTGCTGACAACAATTGGCTAGGTGGGCCTGGCTCACAGCAGGCTGCAAGGCAGGAGGAAAGTACTATTCAATGGCACCAGAAAACTGACAATTCAAATAACAGCAACTATTACCAAAAATTTTAATTTTTAATTATTAGAATACTGTCACAACAAATATGATTGGTGTAAATATTTTTTAAGTAGGCCTGGCACACAGGCTTGGAAGGCTGTAGAAAAGTGCAATTCAAAGGCACGAGCAAACTGAGGGTTAAGATCATCAACAATAAAGATTTTTTTAATTGTAATTAGTAACTATACTGTGACAAAAAATTAGGATTGGTGTAAATAGTTGGCAAGACGGCCTGGCACAAAAGGATGGCAGGCAGGAGGGAGATGCAATTCAAGGACACTAGGAGACTGATTACTGACAGTCTAAACAGTGATGATTGACAATTTTTGCAATACTGTTAACAGAAATATGATTGCTGACAACAATTGGCTAGGTGGGCCTGGCTCACAGCAGGCTGCAAGGCAGGAGGAAAGTGCTATTCAATGGCACCAGCAAACTGAGGATTCAAATCACAGCAACTATTACCAAAAATTTTAATTTTTAATTATTAGAATACTGTCACAACAAATATGATTGGTGTAAATATTTTTTAAGTAGGCCTGGCACACAGGCTTGGAAGGCTGTAGAAAAGTGCAATTCAAATGCACGAGCAAACTGAGGGTTAAGATCATCAACAATAAAGATTTTTTTAATTGTAATTAGACAGTCAGATAGACAGTTAGACACAGGCCTGATAGAAAATACAATTAGATTACACTAGCATAATGATTTAAAGACTTTTTTTTGGAAATTTTAAGAAAAAGGTTAAGCACATACATATGAGTCATGGCTGATAGCCTTGGAAGGGCAGCTATTAAAAACAGTAGGCTCTGTATGTCGGATACACACACGCCTGATAGAAAATACTATTAGATTACACTAGAAAAATGATTGAAATTATTTTTTGGCGGGGGAAATTAAAAAAAGGTTAAACACATATGAGTTGTGGCTCATAGACTAGGGAGGGCAGCAAGTAAACACAGTAGGCTCTCTATGTCAGCAAAACACACAGGCCGGATAGAAAATTATATTACATTACACTAGCAAACAAATTTAAACTTTTTTTTTTATATTAAAATTAAGGTGAAAGAAAAATAGATATGAGTGCTGGGTGGCTGCCTGGCACAGACCAATTAACCAAAAGACTGAAAAAAAAGAGGTATATTAATGCTGAGTGAGCCTGACAGACACAGGCATGATAGTAAATGTAATTAGATTACACTAGAAAAATATTTTTTTGTGTTTTTTTTTTTAAATTAAAAATAATGTTATAAACGGATATTAACACTGGTGGCTGCTGGCTGGCTGGCACAGAGCAATGAACCAGAGTATATGCTGTGTGACACTGGCCTGATAGAAAATGAAAAAAAATTACACAAGAAAAATAATTATATTTTTGGGTTAGTTAAATTTAAACTAATGTTGTTAGGGAGATATCAGTGGTGGCTGTATTCACAGCATATGCTGTGAGCCTTAAACACACAGCTGAAAGCCAGGCAAATGCTAATAAAAAAAAAACGAAAAAAGAAAAAAAACGGCACAAAATATAGCCCTAAAAAGGGCTTTTTGGGGTGCTGTGCTTGCAGCAGAGATGAGTGGAGTCCTTCTGGACTGTAAATACACTAGCCTAGCTATGTTTTTCCTATTAATGTCAGGAGCAAAAACACAACACGTCCTCTCATTAAAAAAGCAAGGTCGTTATGAGTCTAAAATGGCGGATTCCAAGTAACTGGGAGTGTCTGTGAGGGAGTGTCTGATGTTGATTGGCTCTAATGTGTCAGGCGGCTGTGACATAAAGGGTCAAAGTTTCCACAATGATGACACATAGGGGCGGATCGAACATTGCCATGTGTTCGCCCACAAACGCAAACGCGAACAACCTATGTTCGCTGTGAACCGTTCGCGGGCGAACAGTTCGGGACATCACTAAATTACCAAACCAGCGCAAAATTTGGTGTCGCCGGCTTTTGCAGGCGACGCTGCATATCGGATCGGGCCCCTAAAGTTTGTGAAAAAATTTGTGAAAAAGTGAACAATTTTTTTATTTGATCTCATTTGGTGGTGAAATGGTGGCATGAAATATACCAAAATGGGTCTAGATCAATACTTGTCTTCTAAAAAGAAATATATACATGTCAAGGGATATTCAGGTATTCCTGAAAGATATCAGTGTCCCAATGTAACTAGCGCTAATTTTGAAAAAAAGTGGTTTGGAAATAGCAAAGTGCTACTTGTATTTATTGCCCTATAACTTGCAAAAAAAGCAAAGAACATGTAAACATTGGGTATTTCTAAACTG
Source organism: Bombina bombina (assembly GCF_027579735.1). Classification (NCBI taxonomy): domain Eukaryota; kingdom Metazoa; phylum Chordata; class Amphibia; order Anura; family Bombinatoridae; genus Bombina; species Bombina bombina. The sequence goes on along the minus strand of NC_069505.1, from coordinate 158,572,250 downwards.
AGGACAAAATTTAGAAACTATTTAGCATGGGTGTTTTTTGGTGGTTGTAGATGTGTAACAGATTTTGGGGGTCAAAGTTAGAAAAAGTGTGTTTTTTTCCATTTTTTTCCTCATATTTTATATTTTTTTTATAGTAAATTATAAGATATAATAAAAATAATGGTATCTTTAGAAAGTCCATTTAATGGCGAGAACAACGGTATATAATATGTGTGGGTACAGTAAATAAGTAAGAGGAAAATTACAGCTAAACACAAACACCGCAAAAATGTAAAAATAGCCTTGGTCCCAAATGGACAGAAAATGGAAAAGTGTATAAACATTGTATATAAATGCTATGCTAAACTAAACTATTAATCCCTTATGCTCCCTCAGCCTCAGCGAAACTGACACTATTAACCCCTTATCTTCCTTAACCTGAAGATCTAACCGCCCCCTAACCTATTAACCCCTAAACTGCCACAACTCCCATCACAATAAGCCCCTTAGCCTATTAACCCCTAAACCGCCACAATCCCTCAATACAAAATAACCCTAAACTTCTAGACTACCTAACAGCTATCCCCCCCCAATACCCCTAACCTATTACCCCTTAAATTACACAAAATAACAAACGCTAAATTTATTGAAAATAAAAAACACATTACCAAAAAACAAAGCATTGTCAAAAATAAAAAAACAGTTATGCCTATACTAAAACTAAAGTCCCCACGTATGATCGACTCAATAGACACACAAATATATTTAAAAATGTTTAGTATATATTTTTTTCGGACTCCTTTATTCAGTTAAATGGACAGTAAACCTAGCAAATAATGTTATATAATTCTGCACATTGTGCATTAGCTTAGCCCCAGCTTTCTAAAGCAAGGGACTACACAGCTATTGTACTACGAAAATTTTTATGATTTATATAATTTTACAAAAAATGTATATTTTACCTTTTTTTCTAATTGTAAAAGGTATTCTGTTCACATTAACAGCAGCATTCAAAAAGCCGACAAATACAGTATGTCAAAAGGACTATGGGAAGAGTTGAAAGTTGTAATCATTTTCAACAACCACTTTATTTGGTTATTCCTAATTATTAGTGTCTTCTAGAAAACGTAGACAACTATGGGCTAAATTACAAGTGAGCACTCAAAATCAATCAAATCAATAGCATTTCCATGTTCGCTTTGGTATTAAAAGTAAAAAGTTATCGCTTGAGCCAAAGAGGCCTACTTATCAAGCCATCAACTGTGCTGCATTCACCGTCACCAATACGCTCGCCTGACATCGCCTAACATCGCAGCCGCGGACCTGAATACGCTCTCCTTATTTATTAAAAAAGCTGTCAAAAAGCCGCGCACCAAGTACAGGGCGATGAGCAGTGGACTGTTGTTAACTAACAGTCATCGATCTCGCTGCTATTTGGCTTTTTCCCAGCTTTATTTATACCCTATCACTAAACACTGCCACTATACTAAAATGTTTAACCCCTATCCCACCGCTCCCGGACCCCGCCGCAACTAAATAAAGTTATTAACCCCTATCCCTCCGCTCCCGGAGCCCACCGCAACTCTAATAAAGTTATTAATCCCTATTCCGCCGCTCCCGGAGCCCACCGCAACTACATTAATATATTAACCCCTAAACCCCTGGCCTCCCACATCACTACCACTTACCAAACCTATTAATCCCTAAACCGCTAGCCCCCCCACATCTAAATTAACCTATTAACCCCTTAACCTTATAACCCACTGACTTTATATTAAATATTAACTCATCCCTATCTTATAATAAATTTAAACTTACCTTTAGAATTAAAATAAACTATACAGGTAGCCCTCAGTTTATGCCGGGGTTAGGTTCCAGAAGGAATGGTTGCAAATCGAAACCGTTGTAAATTGAGACCCTGTTTATAATGTAAGTTAATAGGAAGTGAGGGAGTTAGATTCCAAGCCCCTCTCAAAATTGATATAAGTAACACCTAATACATTATTTTTAAAGTTTTGAAATAAAGACTTTAAATGCTAAACAGCATTATAAACCTAATTAAATAATAAAACAGACTGTATCATCAAACTAAGTTTAATGAACAAAAACATTTTTTTACTTGCATTTTTCTTCAAACAGTTCTCTGCATTGTTAGCATGTTAGATAATATTGGGTCTGCAACTATTCTATGCATTTCAATCTAGACTGATTAAGCAGCTAGACACCCTCACCTCAAGCAGATGGACAGGAAGATAATAGGGAAGTGCCTGATAGATCTTGTTCCTTTGAAAGCTGCTCGATAGCTAATGTCTGTTCTGTGTACACAGATTCATTTCAGTCTGCTAAGCTTACATAACTTTGCTGCAACACAAGCAGACAGCTCCACCTACTGGTTATTTTAATTAGTGCACTGCTTTTCAATGCTTTTCAATAGCAGTCACATGACTGGAAAAAAAGGTTATTATTCTGAAACGGCGCAAATTGAACCGGCGTAAACCAAGGGCCACCTCAGGTAGCCCTCAGTTTACGCCGGGGTTAGGTTCCAGAAGGAATGGTTGTAAATTGAAACAGTTGTAAATTGAAACCCAGTTTATAATGTAAGTCAATGGGAAGTGAGGGAGTTAGGTTCCAGGCCCCTCTCAAAATTGTCATAAGTAACACCTAATACATTATTTTTAAAGCTTTGAAATGAAGACTTTAAATGCTAAACAGCATTATAAACCTAATAAAAGAATCACACAACACAGAATATATAATTAAACGAAGTTAAATGAACAAAAACATTTGCTAAACAGCATTATAAACCTAATAAAATAATCACACAACACAGACTTTACTTGAATTTTTCTGCAAACAGTTCCTTTTATGCATTCCAATCTGGACTGATTTATAGACAGGAAGATCTTGTTCCTATGAAAGCTGCTCGATAGCTCATGTCTAGCTAGACTCATTAATTCCAGCCTGTTTGTGTGCTTGGCTTTGCATATCTTTGCTGCAACACAAGCGGACAGCTCCACCTACTGGCTATTTTAATCAATGCACTGCTTCTCAATGCTTTTCAATAGCAGTCACATGACTGGAAAAAAAGGTTGCTATTCTGAAACGGTGCAAATTGAACCGTTGTAAACCGAGAGCCACCTGTATTATGAGATAGGGGTGATGTAATTTTAATGTAAAGTTAGCAGGTTGTTAGGTTTAGGGGTTAATAGGTTAATTTAGTTTATGGCGATGTGGGGGGCTGGCGCTTTAGGGGTTAATAGGTTTAGTAAGTGGTAGTGATGTGGGAGGCCAGGGGTTTAGGGGTTAATAACTTTATTTAGCTGCGGCGGGGTCCGGGAGCGACGGGATACAGTAGGTATTTCAAGTATTTCTATTAAAAAACAAATACATATTACATTACATTAAAAATAATATTTAATATTTAAAGGTATTTGACTTTGAAGGGATCAAAAGTGTATATGTATAAATTTGGCTATACGTGTTTATATATATATATATATATATATATATATATATGTGTATGTGTTCATATACATATTTCACATATAAATACATACAATTACACATATATACACATGTATGCATACACACATACACATATATATATATATATATATATATATATATATACTTCTGAGCCCTTCCCAGTCAAACACCTTGATATATAACATCTCCCTTTTTTACCCTTTAAAAAAATAATAATAAATTTATATTTTACATTTAATGGGGCCAATTTATTAAGTGCGAGTCGGACATGATTTGCTGTAGCGAATCATGTCTGCCCGGTATCGCTAAATGCTGACAGCATTTTTGGTGAAATGCTTGTGCAATGCCGCCCCCTACACATTCACGGCCAATCGGCCACTAGCAGGGGGGTCAATCATTCCGATTGGATCTGGATGATTGAAGTCCGCAACCTTTTAGGTCTTATGACCGCTGCTTCTTAACTTTAGTTTACGGCAAAACTATGGGGTAGATTGCAGCATCTGCTGCTTGGTAAATCTACCCCAATATGTTTATTTATGATAGAAATACATTATTTTAATACGTTTTACAAGTGTTTTGTGAAACTTTTATTTTAGCCCTAACATTTTACTTCAGGGTGCAAGTCACGCTAATTCTTTTAGCGCTATTTTGGCTTTCAGTCGAGCGCATCCCATAACTTACAACTTGTAATATGAGCGACATTTAGCACAATTGCAATATCCATTGAATGTATAGGGCGCACTAAAGGGATGTTGACCTCCCTAAAATTTCTCTGGTTATTCATTTTTACCATGGGATTTTAATCTTAATTTATGTGCCAATTTTAACGAGGTCTAGCGATATTGATATCACTCCCTGAGCTATCAATAGTGCACCACTTGTAATCTGGACCTATCTGTTTAAGCCCTTCAAATAGTTAAAGTTGCACTCCCAGGAACATTCTATTGCTGCTCCTAAGAGAAATATGAATGGCACAGAGGGGCACCTGGTGCAATTGTTTAACAGATATTCATGGGCTCAACTTTAACATATTAAAATTGTGCTATTTTATATTATATGTATGATGCTTTTGTTCAGTTTAAAATCCCTTTAAATGTTATACAATGAGGAACCAGGGTGTAATCTGAAACCATGTACTTGAAGCCTGGCAATTAATTGGTTAATCCCAGCATTGTAAACATACACTGAGAAATCAAGTTGTATTCCACAAAGATACAATCTGTAGCCTGGGAATAAAACACTTAATTCCAGTCTGGGATAGAAGAGAGATTTTAACAAGTCATTTAGATACATCTGGTCAGCGTAGTGCAATAAAAATAGCCTGACTCAACCGGAAGAGTTATCTGGACTTAAGTGAATATATTCCCTAAACTCTGTGCTTTAAAACAAGGATGATGAACTGTTTGTTGCTCCGTGAAGACTCTGGAATACTCTGCTTCTCAAATAGATTACTTGTTAGCTGTCCCTGATAATCATTGAATTGTTTATTAAAGGGACAGTCTAGTAAAAATTAAAGTTTCATGATTCAGATAGGGCATGTAATTTTAAACAACTTTACAATTTACTTTTATCATTCAATTTGGTATTCTCTTGGTATTCTTAGCTGACATCTAAACCTAGGTAGGCTCATATGCTAATTTCTAAGTCCTTGAAGGTGGCCTGTTATCTGAATGCATTTGACAGTTGTTCACAGCTAGAGGGTATTAGTTAATGTGTGCCATCATGATAACAATGTGCTCACACCCGTGGAGTTACTTATGAGAGGGCACTGATTGGCTAAAATACAAGTCTGTCAAAAGAATTGAAATAAGGGGTCAGTCTGCAGAGGCGTAGATAGAAGGTAATCACAGAGGTAAAAAGTATATTAATATAACTGTGCTGGTTATGCAAAACTGGGGAATGGGTAATAAGGGATTATCTATCTTTTTAAACAATAATAATGCTGGAGTAGACTGTCCCTTCAAATCCAAAGCTGGTGAATAAAAAGGGACAATATCCTCAATGTCTGCTAATTTACATTATGTGAGATGAGTGAAGTGGCTCAGAAATTGATATATGTAGCGATATTTTTGTTTGTCATTTGCCTCCACTTTGCAAAGTGTGGCAGTTCAAGGGACATGAAACAAAATTGTTTTCTTTCATAATAGACCATACAATTGTAAGATTTGTCAACCACTCAGATCAGTTGAGCTCAAACAATATAAAGTGCAAATTGTAAAATAACTACATCCTCTGCAGCTGATGTGGTTAAGTATTTATTAAATGAATATGACACATGTGGATAAACATAAATCGAAACATCTCGTAACAGATTTTCCAGGTTTGATTTAACCTGGAAACTGGGATTAGAAGAACGGCCCAATAAAATTTAGGGCTAGATTATAAGTGAAGCGCGAGATAATTAACCAGCCATTACAAGTGGCTGGTTATTGCTACCGCAAGTTTGCGGTAGCAATTAGCGCATATAAAATTAATTTATGGTTAATCTGCGTTAAAGGGACATTAAACCCAACATTTTTCTTTCATGATTCCGGTAGACAATACAATTTTAAACAACATTCCAATTTACTTATATTATCTAATTTGCTTCATTCTTTAAATATCCTTTGCTGAAGAAATAGCAATGCAGATGGGTGAGCCAATCACACAAGGCATCTATGTGCAACCACCAATCAACAGCTACTAAGCCTATCTAGATATGTTTTTCAGCAAAGTATATCAAGAGAATGAAGCAAAATAGATAATAGAAGTAAATTAGAAAGTTGTTTAAAATTGCATGCTCTTTCTAAATCATTAAAGAAAAAAAATTGGATTTCATGTCCTTTTAACCCCTTAACGACCAACGACGTATGGGGTACGTCCTGCAAAAAAATGCAGTTAATGACCAAGGACGTACCCCGTACGTCGTTGGTCTTTGAAAGCAGTGGAAGCGATCCTGATCACTTCCAACTGCTTTCATGTTATAGCAGTGATGCCTCGATATTGAGGCATCCTGCTATAACATTTTTTAGCCGTCCGATGCAGAGAGAGCCACCCTGTGGCCCTCTCTGCATCGGCCATCAATGGCTATGTTCGTTGGTGGGTGGGAGCTGATCCAGGGAGGCGGGTGGGTGGCCATCGGTGGGAAGGGGGGCGGGATCGAGTGCGCGCACGTGCGCGGGTGCGCGCGCGTGCACGTGATCGCGGGTGCGCGCGTGCGCGGGTGCGCGCGCGGGAGTGGGAACCCTACACTATGGAACAAGTAAGGTGGTACTTGGTGGGAGAGAGGGTGGGAAGTTGAACATTATAAATTCTAACGATCTGGGAGGGTGGGAGGTTGGGGGTTGAGGGGGGGCAGCTACACTACAGAAAATAGTAGTTTTAAAATAATAAAATAAAAAAATTGATAGAAAACATTTGATTTCAAACTGGGTACTGGCAGACAGCTGCCAGTACCCAATATGGCGCATAATAAGGCAGAGAGGGGGGTTAGAGAGCTGTTTGGGGGGGATCAGGGAGGTTGGGGGCTAAGGGGGGATCCTACAGAGCAGAATTATTATTATTTTTTTTTTTTTAAATCCCCAAAAAACTCTTATTTTAGTACTGGCAGACTTACTGCCAGTACTTAAGATGGCGGGGACAATTGTGGGGTGGGGGAGGGAAGAGAGCTGTTTGGGAGGGATCAGGGGGTGTGATGTGTCATGTGGGAGGTTGATACCTACACTTAAGCTAAAATTAACCCTACAAGCTCCCTACAAGCTCCCTAATTAACCCCTTCAATGCTGGGCATTATACACGTGTGGTGCGCAACGGCATTTAGCTGCCTTCTAATTACCAAAAAGCAAAGCCAAAGCCATATATGTCTGCTATTTCTGAACAAAGGGGATCCCAGAGAAGCTTTTACATCAATTTATGCCATAATTGCACAAGCTGTTTGTAAATAATTTCAGTGAGAAACCTAAAATTGTGAAAAATTTAACGCTTTTTTTTATTTGTTCGCATTTGGCGGTGAAATGGTGGCATGAAATATACCAAAATGGACCTAGATCAATACTTTGGGTTGTCTACTACATTATACTAAAGCTAAAATTAACCCTACAAGCTCCCTACAAGCTCCCTAATTAACCCCTTCAATGCTGGGCATAATACACGTGTGGTGCGCAGTGGCATTTAGCGGGCTTCTAAATACCAAAAAGCAATGCCAAAGCCATATATGTCTGCTATTTCTGAACAAAGGGGATCCCAGAGAAGCATTTACAACCATTTATGCCATAATTGCACAAGTTGTTTGTAAATAATTTCAGTGAGAAACCTAAAGTTTGTGAAACAATTTGTGAAAAAGTGAACAATTTTTTTTATTTGATCGCATTTGGTAGCGAGATGGTTGCATGAAATATACTAAAATTGGCCTAGATCAATACTTTGGGATGTCTTCTAAAAAAAAATATATACATGTCAAGGGATATTCAGGTATTCCTGAAAGATATCAGTGTCCCAATGTAACTAGCGCTAATTTTGAAAAAAAGTGGTTTGGAAATAGCAAAGGGCTACTTGTATTTATTTCCCTATAACTTGCAAAAAAAAAGCAAAGAACATGTAAACATTGGGTATTTCTAAACTCAGGACAAAATTTAGAAACTATTTAGCATGGGTGTTTTTTGGTGGTTGTAGATGTGTAACAGATTTTGGGGTTCAAAGTTAGAAAAAGTGTGTTTTTTTCCATTTTTTCCTAATATTTTATAATTTTTTTATAGTAAATTATAAGATATGATGAAAATAATGGTATCTTTAGAAAGTCCATTTAATGGCGAGAAAAACGGTATATAATATGTGTGGGTACAGTAAATGAGTAAGAGGAAAATTACAGCTAAACACAAACACAGAAATGTAAAAATAGCCTTGGTCCCAAACGGACAGAAAATGGAAAAGTGCTGTGGTCCTTAAGGGGTTAAACGCCCCCAAAACACTCCCTGCACTATCCATTAAAAGTATAACACACCGTAAAACTGTTTGTTGTGTCATGTTGGCCATGCTGAGATGCCTTGGTTAAAATATTTACCCATCCACTTGTAGTACCAGATACAGTATTTACAAATATGGTCCTGAAATAAGTGACTACTGGAGTGGCAAATAGTTACAGATTACCTTTATTTGCAGCATCCCTGCATGTAGCTTCAGGGCAACATTCAATCCGATTTAAGGATTCCTTCCATCTGTTTTTTTTCATACTACTGTCTTAAACAAGTGCAATTAGCTGGGTTGTCTCTGGTCTACACCATTGTTATAAAGGACAATCTTCCTGGAGTCATTCTGAAGTAATCAATAACTCCAGACTAGTCATCAGAAGAAAGCAAAAGATGAGCAAAAAAAGTGTAAAATGTGGTAACTGGCAGTGTTTACTTAGTACACATCCGGGAAGTATAGTCCATAATGAGGTATATATACCAGCACTAGAGGGTGAGACTTAGTAGACCATTAGTAAAATGTAGAAAATACCCAACTTGGTGAAACAGATATATAGCCCGCACACCCTCCGTATATATAACAGAACAGGTGATCGGCCACAATACTTGTGTATCAAATGCACCAGAACTCTGATTATCCTCAGCAGGTATATAACCAGAGAGCTCGCTACCAAGGGTACAATTACTAAATGACTTAAACAGCCGGTTCTTCACTCACCCCCGTATGCGGAAATACCCAGTGTCCCTGGTCAGTCACGCTCACCTGTATCAGGGAGAAACCTCAGCCATATAATTCAACACGTTAGCTGCAGTGCTTCAGTCGCCGTCCTCACTTGAACACTTAAGCCTCATCGGTGCGGCTGGAACATGTGACCGGGATGTGGACCAATCTGGTAAGTCCTGTAGTGATGACTGCTGCCAATGGAGAGCATCCGGGGTAAACAGTAGAGCGCTGTGCAAATTAGGAAGAAAGCTCCGTAGGACAAAGAAGCGGGTCCCGGCAACCCGCAGCAAATATAATTAAAAAAAAGAGAAGTGTAGTCCTTGAAGCTGCTTAAAAACAATATCGCCTTTATTATACAATCTTCTTAAAAAGTCATGGAGACATCTGAATGGAGGATTTCAAAACGCAGCCAGTGAAAAGTCTGACCGGTTTCGGTCACACAGGACCGTAATCATAGACACAATTTGGCACACATGTTCATTGCTTTAAAAAATGTAAAAACCACAGTGATTGGATAATAGCAATTACTACGTTTTTGAATACACAATTTAAAGGTACATCTGGTAATATTGAGAGGACAAAAAGAAAAATGAATAAACTTATTTGAAGGAAATAATAAATGTAAACTTAAGAGAAAGTGGATAACACAGGAGCACAATCATTGCTCATTAGTAATAACACATACTATTTCCTAATAAGCTGAACACCCACAAGCTATAGTTAGAGGCATGAAAACAGTTAATAACCATCATAATAATTGTCATAATGACAAATAGACAAATATCGCTGTCCTCAGATATATAGTTAACCTAGCAGTTACCTAGAAGCATACTTGCAATATAATATAGAAAGAAGCCCTTTCAAATGAAAACTACTAGTAAGTTTACACTACCCAACTAATGATTTGGCAAAAATAGCAGTTAGCAAACCAAAATAGTTGACATACCAAACATATATTCCAAAGTTAAATATGTCCCATCAACTTAGTTTTATAATAGGTCTTATAATATAATAGTTTTATAATAGTCATTCTGAAGTAATAGGTCTTATAATATAATAGTTTTATAATAGTCATTCTGAAGTAATCAATAACTCCAGACTAGTCATCAGACGCCATCCTAAAGTGTGCCCACAGGCCAAAATATTTAAATGAGATGCCTCTAGAGTCATTCACTGGCTGTTCATGCATACAAAGTCATTAGTAAGGTAATCTGTTAATCATGCTGAAGTCATCACCCAGAATTATTTTACCTTAGCTGATGACTTTACAAGCCTGATGATGTCTTCTAAAGTAGTTTGATGATCATCAAATGGCTCCAGGATGGTCTCTTAAGTAATCCTGATTGTCTTGGGAAGATACAAACTATATTTTAAAATATAATTTCAAGTTTAGGGAAAAATGCATCGTATGACCACTATATAGTAGGCAAATAGAAATTTCAGGCAAATAGTTTTTGAAAAAAGTCAAATTATTCAGAAAGTGAAATTAGATGTGCATGTTTTTTCCGCTTTTCAAAGCCAAGGCATTCTGGGAAAGTGCCCCCCCCGCTCACCAAAAGGTTCCTAGGCACCTTGAGAATTGGCCCCTGCTCGCCAATAAGTTTCCCGGACCTCCCAGGAAAGGGGGCCGCTGCTTGCCAATAGGCTCCCAGGTACCCGGAAATGTGGCCCTTGCTTGCAAAAAGTGTTTACTGCTTGCCAATAGGCTCTCAGACACCCTAGAAACATGGCCCCTGCTTGTCAATAGACTCCCATGTAAACAAGGAAAGTGGCCCCTGCTTGAAAATATACTCCCAGACACCCCAGAAAGTAGCCCCTGCTCACCAATAGGCTACCAGGCAACCCCCGGAAAGTGGCCCCTGCTCACCAATAGTCTCTGAGCCCTCCTGGGAAAGTGGAACCTGCTTTTCAATATGTTCTAAGGCCTCCTGGGAAAGTGACCCATGCTCGCAAATAACTTCCCTGGGAAAGGGGACCCTGCTCACCAAATGGCTCCAAGAGCAGGGGCCCCTTTCCTGGGGTGCCTGTAAGCATATTGGCAAGAAAGGGCAACTTTCCTAGGGTGCCTGGGAGCATATTGGCAAGCAAGTGTGATTTTCCCAAGGGGGTACCTGGGAGCCTATTGTCAAGCAGGGGCCACTTTCCTGGGGTGGCTGGTAGCCTATTGGTCAGCAAAGGCCACTTTCCTGGGGTGCCTGGCAGTCTATTGGTGAGCAGGGGCCACTTTCCAAGGGTTCCTGGGAACCTATTGGTGAGCAGGGGCCACTTTCCCAGGGGGTCCTGTGATGTTATTGGGGAGCAGGGGCCACTTTTCCTGGTGTCTGGGAGTGTATTGGCAAGCAAGGGCCCCTTTCCTGGGGTGTCTGAGAGTATATTGGCAAGCAAGGACTACTTTCCCGGGGGTGCCTGTGAGCAAATTGGCAAGCAAGGGTCAATTTCCAGGAGGTTACCTATGAGCCTATTAGCTAGCAGGGGCCACATTCCTGTGGGGTTCTGGGAACTTATTGGCAAGCAAAGGCTACTTTCCCAGGGAGCCTGGGGGCATATTGGCAACCAGCACCTACTTTCCCAGGGTGCCTTGGTTTTAAAGAGCTGAGAAACCGTGCCAAGCTAATTTCACTTTCTGAAAACTATTTGTCTGAATAGTAGTTAGACAAAAGTCTTTCGCCTCAGCTTTTTAAAGCTTAAACAATTTCTGAAAAACTATTTGCCTAAAAATTACTATTTGCTAACACATATATATATATACATACACATATTTAGACATGTATGTATCTCAATGTTCAAGCCCTTTCTTTCACTACCTTATATATATATATATATTTTTTTTTAGACATGTACAGTATATGTATGTATCTCTATGTTAAAGCACTTTGCATGTCTCATATCTTTGAGCGCTTATAACTTTTTATGCAATATTTTTGAAATAATATTTATTAGACAGTGTTATTATAAGTGAAACTGTACTTTTAAATGTATTCTTGATGTGTTTTGTGGAACTTTTCAGTTGAGCGTAACAACTAACTAGAGTTCTGAAGTCGCGCTATCCTGACGCACATAAAATTCAATTGTGCTCAATTGAACGCGTTTACCTTCAACTTGTAAGATGCCCACTACTTCCGACGCGCGCAAAGAGCCACGATAAACCCCTCTTTGCTTGTGTGCAACTGTTAGCACGCCACTCATTAGCTAGCCCATAATGTGTTGCACTTTCACAAGAAGAGATCTGTCTCCAAAAATAGCTAAATGCCGTGAGCGGCCGCCTTCTTACATTTGTTTCATTCAAAAACTGCCAAATGCAAATCCCTATTTTTTACCATTTATACAAACATGAATGTACCTACCTATTAGTCAATAAACCCTTTACATTGCAAATTATTGCTTCCTTGCAATGCCATTAAAGATCTTACTTTTCAGCATCAGAGCAGGTCCTCTTAATCAAGCATTGGTTAACCTTTACAGCAAGTTTAAATAACTGTTAAGCATTACTATCATACAGTCCATTTCTTTTATAAAGCTATAAAAACATGTGATGTGTAAAATGTAAACATGATGGTCCTTGCATTAATTATACCTTATAAAGGTCTGGATGTGCTAAAATACTTGTCTGATTCTAATAAAAGGTTAATAGTCACCTCACACAGAAAATCCAGCAAGTAGATCTAATGCATTTATAAACCCAAGTTTAATAGTAGCAACATGTGTAAAACATCTGTTAAACCTGATTAAATCTGTTATAAATACCAAAGTCTTTAGCTTTTTTTAGGAAGAATTGTTTCTGTACTGAGTGACCAGAAAAAAAGCAGGAACATAGATCTGACTAGCTATGAGTATATGTCTATATTTGCTATTAATTATGCTTTGTATATATGAAGATGTGAGATCAGGGAGCTGAGGAATGGTGGTGCACAATCGATGACTGAACAGTGAATAGGTGACCTTTTTCATTCAAAATAAATGAGCATACTTATGCAAAAAATGCATAAAACTTACATACTCTAATTCATTAGAAAAATTAATTGTTTTCATTACTGACCCTAAATAGATAAGTGTTTAACCCCCAAAAAGGGGTTAAACGCCTTGCATCTCCAAAGCAGGAAAAGGCCGGCGATTGGCTGGGTCATGTGACTCCTGCTTATGATTGGCAGACTAGCTATGCCCTGCTAGAAACCTGTAAGGTTGTCAACTCCTGAGAAGCACTTTACTTATGTGTTAACCCCTTTCTGTGGGTTAAATACATAAATAGAGGGGAGAAAAGAAGGAGGCGCCACAATAGTGTGAAATCGTAGATGAATAGGACCCCCACACAACGATACAAGATCACTTACTAGATTCAGAGCACTTGAGAAGTGCCACAGGTGCAGGCTGAACTATTCACAAGCTGTCCAGCGAGCTTATCCTCACGATCTACTCCGATCCAGTAGCCAAAGTGAAGGTTACATGAAACCCCACAAGTACTTGGGGTCGCAAAGATGCCCAATGATGGTACGAGTATCCTCCTCAGGGCAAAAGTACAGCTAATATTGATGTGTCAAAAGCTGATAGCTGATAAAAAGTTGAAAATAGCTTTTCAAAGCAAAGATAAAAACAAGCGTGATGACAGATAGGTTAAAATATAACATATAAGTTTATTAAAACCTAATACACTACGCGTTTCCCGGTCACAACAACCGTTTCATCAGGTGTATAGAACTAACAGTCATCACACTATTTAAAACAAATCTCGGCGTTCACCAGTTAACAATGAGCATGCGCATTGTTAACTGGTGAACGCCGAGATTTGTTTTAAATAGTGTGATGACTGTTAGTTCTATACACCTGATGAAACGGTTGTTGTGACCGGGAAACGCGTAGTGTATTAGGTTTTAATAAACTTATATGTTATATTTTAACCTATCTGTCATCACGCTTGTTTTTATCTTTGCTTTGAAAAGCTATTTTCAACTTTTTATCAGCTATCAGCTTTTGACACATCAATATTAGCTGTACTTTTGCCCTGAGGAGGATACTCGTACCATCATTGGGCATCTTTGCGACCCCAAGTACTTGTGGGGTTTCATGTAACCTTCACTTTGGCTACTGGATCGGAGTAGATCGTGAGGATAAGCTCGCTGGACAGCTTGTGAATAGTTCAGCCTGCACCTGTGGCACTTCTCAAGTGCTCTGAATCTAGTAAGTGATCTTGTATCGTTGTGTGGGGGTCCTATTCATCTACGATTTCACACTATTGTGGCGCCTCCTTCTTTTCTCCCCTCTATCTGCAGATCGTCGCTGGTGCCATCAGCTTTGGAAGGAGTATTTGCTGCCGCATACCCGCTATCTGAGGGAACACCCGGAGGAAATAATCTCCACTCCATGAACTTTGGATAAGAACTATATATACACCCTATTTGTTTTTTGGGCACCTATTGTATGTATCTGGTATTTTTATGCTATACCTCCACTAATATGTGTCTCTAACATTGTTTGTTACTATTATGCGTTTGTAACTACTCTCGCATTGATAGTTATTTCATCTCAGCAACATAGTTGCTGGAGGTTGTTTTCGATATCTTTATTTTTTGATTTGGAAGACACATTAGTAACACTTTATAGGCACAGTGTTTTTATCTATATCCACAGTTATTTTGTTATTTATATATTTTTTGTACAGTCATATGTACTTTTATATATAGTTATCCATCACTTTAAGAATATAGTTGTGAATACATATCACACACATTTCTAATCCTTGTCCTTTGTTGAAGAGGGCTGTCAAGACTTTGGGATATACATCACATGTTCACTTTTTGTACACTTTATTCGTGTGCATATTTAGGCGCCTTCATTTTTTCACATCACTTTTGTTTTAAATACATAAATACATAATTAACTATGGTCAATAATTCAAAAAAGGACAAATGCAAACTAATTCATGTCATTTCTGCATTACTGCCCCTGCTTACTATAGGGTTGATTTAAATCCTCACAATCCTGTTTAAATGTGCTTTTTGTCTCCCGGTCTAACGGCTAGATTACGAGTTTTGCGTTAGAGGCTATGCGGTGCTAACGAGCAGTTTTCCCTCACCGCTCACTTACATGCAGCGCTGGTATTACGGGTTTTCAGAAACCCGACGCTAAAAGACAAGAAGTGAGCGTTGAATAACGCAGCCCCATTGATTCCTATGGGGAAATACATTTTATGTTTACACCTAACACCCTAACATAAACCTTGAGCCTAAACACCCTTGATATTACACTTATTAACCCCTAATCTGCCACCCCGACATCGCCGACACCTACATTATACTTATTAACCCCTAATCTGCTGCTCCGGACACCACCGCCACCTACATTATATTTATGAACCCCTAATCTGCTGCCCCCAACATCGCTGACACCTACATTATATTTATTAACCCCTAATCTGCTGCCCCCAATGTCGCCGCCACCTACCTACACTTATTAACCCCTAATCTGCCGCCCCCAACGTCGCTGCCACTATAATAAACATATTAACCCCTAAACCCCCGCACTCCTGTCTAGCAAACATTAGTTAAATATTATTAACCCCTAATCTGCCGTCCCTAACATCAACACCACCTACCTACATTTATTAACCCCTAATCTGCCGTCCCCAACGTTGCCGCCACTATATTAAAGTTATTAACCCCTAAATCTAAGTCTAACCCTAACCCTAACACCCCCTAACTTAAATATAATTTAAATAAGTCTAAATAAAATTCCTATCATTAACTAAATTATTCCTATTTAAAACTAAATACTTACCTATAAAATAAACCCTAAGCTAGGTACAATATAACTAATAGTTACATTGTATCTATCTTAAGTTTTATTTTTATTTTACAGGCAAGTTTGTATTTATTTTAACTAGGTAGAATAGTTACTAAATAGTTATTAACAATTTAATAACTACCTAGCTAAAATAAATACAAAAGTACCTGTAAAATAAAACCTAACCTAAGTTACATTAACACCTAACACTACACTATAATTAAATAAATTAACTAAATTAACAATTAAATCAATTAAATTAGCTAAAGTACAAAAACCCCCCACTAAATTACAGTAAATAATAAACAAATTACAAGATATTTAAACTAATTACACCTAATCAAATAGCCCTATAAAAAAAACAAAAAAAAAACACAAAATAAAAAAAAAAACCTAGCCTAAACTAAACTACCAATAGCCCTTAAAGGGCCACTGGAAGTAAATATTTTCTATGCCTGTTACTAACTAACTACCCCAAATACGCTTTTTATCAATAGCATTTCATTAACATATCTCTACCGTATATCAGAAATCTTGTCTGCAAATTTAATTGTTTTCCAAACCCACTCCATGGGTATCCTTTGCTCTGTACCAATCCGTTTACAATACCTAGGTTTCAAAATGGCGCTTTAAACACAATTTCATTAGTTTAAGTATTTTGAACACGCAGTGCTGAAAATAGTGGGCAGGATAACGTGACATCATCGGGGAATAAAAGATATAACTTTTATAACGTTATGAAACTTC
Organism: Bombina bombina; assembly: GCF_027579735.1. Taxonomy (NCBI): domain Eukaryota; kingdom Metazoa; phylum Chordata; class Amphibia; order Anura; family Bombinatoridae; genus Bombina; species Bombina bombina. Next base: position 158,555,597 of record NC_069505.1, on the reverse strand, counting down.
GTTTTGGAGAAAATATAGGTCAGTAGGTTTTAATTAATGTGTATTAACTTTAATATGTTAGTTGTTTGGCTTAAAAATTATAACAGAAAGTAATCCTTTAAAAGGGCCTTTTGCGGGGCATTGCCCCAAGGTAATCAGCTCTTTTACATGAAAAAAAAAATACAAACAACCCCCCCAACAGTAAAACCCACCACCCAGTGGCGTCACTAGGGGGGTGCGGGCCGCACCAGGGTGACACCCTCCAGGGGGTGACACCACCTAAAAAATAAATAAATTGAAATTCAAAGAAATACAATGTAGAGATGCATAGATATTTTTATTAGAGGGGCCAGCATTTGTGAACATTAGTGGGACTGGGGAAGACACTTCATTTTTTTGCCCCTTGAGCCAGTGCTGAAATTTCCACAAATAGTTTTCCCGGCTGCTTTTGCTTGTTTGTACTTTGCTCCTCCTCTGCCCAATTTCACTATGAATGTTGTGGGCGTGCCGTGGGGCTTGCAAAGTTGTGCTGCTAGCCTAAACCTGCCTGCATATCTGTACTCACTGCTCAGTGACATGTGGAGAAGTGGAGTCACTCACTACTGTGCTGTCTCTCTAAACGGGAACTGGGAAATCATGAGGGGGATGGCTGGCACCTGACCGCATAACTGTCTAACACTGTCTCTAAAGTGAAGGAGACACGTATGATGCCCACCAGACCGGTTACGGTACACTAAGTGCACACTGAAGAGGTAGGAGGGGAGGGCGGACGGGGGTCTGGGGGTGGGCAGAGAGCAGAGGTGCTTGGCCATAAGAAGCGGTAGGCACGCGGCCTGGGGCTGTGCACTTACAGACTTGGAACAGAGTCAGAGAGCAGAATTTTCATAGTTTGCTCGCCTAAACCTTTTCTTTAGTGATTTATTTTTAGAGTGCTCTGTTTATCTTTCATTTGATGCTCTGTTGAGCCAGGGAGCAACTCTAGGGATGAGTTTTTTTAATTAATGCAGTGCAGTTTACATATTTTGTATGTGTGTGTGTCTGAGTGTTTTTGTGTGTGTGTGTGTGTGTGTGTGTGTGTGTCTGAGTGCTTTTGTGGGTGTGTCTGAGTGTTTCTGTGTGTGTGCCTGAGTGTTTTTGTCTGTTTGTGTGCCTGAGTGTTTTTGTGTGTGTGTGTGTGTCTAAGTGTTTGTGTGTGTGCCCGAGTGTTTGTGTGTGTGTGTGTGTGTGTCTGAGTGCTTTTGTGTGTATGTGTCTGAGTGTTTCTGTGTGTGTGCCTGAGTGTTTTTGTGTGTGTATCTGAGTGCTTTTGTGTGTGTGTCTGAGTGTTTCTGTGTGTGTGTCTGAGTGTTTTTTGTGTGTGTGTGTGTCTAAGTGTTTGTGTGTGTGCCTGAGTGTTTTTGTGTGTGTGTGTCTAAGTGTTTGTGTGTGCCTGAGTGTTTTTGTGTGTGTGTGTGTGTGTCTAAGTGTTTGTGTGTGTGCCTGAGTGTTTTTGTGTGTGTGTGTCTAAGTGTTTGTGTGTGTGTCTGAGTGTTTATGTTTGTGTGTCAGAGTGTTTTTGTGTGTGTCTGAGTGTGTTTCTAAGTGTGTCTGAGGGTGTTGGAGTGTTTGTGTGTGTATGTGCCTGTGTTTGTGTGTGTGTGTGTGTGTGTGTCTGAGTGCTTTTGTGTGTGTGTGTGTGTGTCTGAGTGTTTCTGTATGTGTGCCTGAGTGTTTTTGTGTGTGTATCTGAGTGCTTTTGTGTGTGTCTGAGTGTTTCTGTGTGTGTGCCTGAGTGTTTTTTGTGTGTGTGTGTGTGTGTGTGTGTCTAAGTGTTTGTGTGTGTGCCTGAGTGTTTTTTTTGTGTGTGTGTGTGTGTGTCTAAGTGTTTGTGTGTGTGCCTGAGTGTTTTTGTGTGTGTGTGTGTCCAAGTGTTAGTGTGTGTGCCTGAGTGTTTTTGTGTGTGTGTGTGTGTGTGTGTCTAAGTGTTTGTATGTGCCTGAGTGTTTTTGTTTGTGTGTCAGAGTGTTTTTGTGCGTGTCTGAGTGTGTTTCTAAGTGTGTCTGAGTGTGTCGGAGTGTTTGTATGTTTGTGTGCCTGTGTTTTTTGTGTTTGTGTGTGTCTGCTTTCTGGGGGGGGGTGACACCATAAGTTGCTGCACCGGGTGACACCAACCCTAGTGACGCCACTGCCCCCACCCACACAACCAACCCCACAAATAAAATACTAACTAAAAAAACCTAAGCTCCCCATTGCCCTGAAAAGGGCATTTGGATGGGCATTGCCCTTAAAAGGGCAGTTAGCTCTTTTGCAAGCCCAAAGTCCCTAACCTAAAAATAAAACCCACCCAATACACCCTTAAAAAAACCTAACACTAACCCCCTGAAGATCGACTTACCGGGAGAAGTCTTCATCCAAGCCGGGCCGAAGTCCTCAACGAAACTTGCCTGTAAATTAAAAATAAACCCTAAGCTAGCTACAATGTAACTTTTAGTTATATTGTAGCTAGCTTAGGGTTTATTTTATAGGTAAGTATTTAGTTTTAAATAGGAATAATTTAGTTAATGATAGGAATTTTATTTAGACTTATTTAAATTATATTTTAGTTAGGGGGTGTTAGGGTTAGGGTTAGACTTAGATTTAGGGGTTAATAACTTTAATATAGTGGCGGCGACGTTGGGGGCGGCAGATTAGGGGTTAATAAATGTTGGTAGGTGGCGTCGATGTTAGGGACGGCAGATTAGGGGTTAATAATATTTAACTAATGTTTGCGAGGCGGGAGTGCGGTGGTTTAGGGGTTAATATGTTTATTATAGTGGCGGCGACATTGGGGGCGGCAGATTAGGGGTTAATAAGTGTAGGTAGGTGGCGGCAACATTAGGGGCAGCATATTAGGGGTTAATAAATATAATGTAGGTGTCAACGATGTTGGGGGCAGCAGATTAGGGGTTCATAAATATAATGTAGGTGGCTGCGGTGTCCGGAGCGGCAGATTAGGGGTTGATATGTTTATTATAGTTGCGGCGATGTCCGGAGCAGCAGATTAGGGGTTAATAATTTTATTATAGTGTTTGCGATGCGGGAGGGCCTCGGTTTTGGGGTTAATAGGTAGTTTATGGGTGTTAGTGTACTTTTTAGTACTTTAGTTATGAGTTTTATGTTACGGCGTTGTACCATAAATCTCTTAACTACTGACTTTTAATTGCGTTAGGACTCTTGACAGGGTAGGGTGTACCGCTCACTTTTTGGCCTCCCAGGACAGACTCGTAATACCGGCGCTATGGAAGTCCAATAGAAAAAAGACTTTACGAAGTTTACGTAAGTCATTTTGCAGTAAGGCCAAAGAAGTGTACGGTGACCCTAAACCTTCAAGACTCGTAATACTCATAATAGGACCTCTTAACGCTGCTTTTTCAGCCTAACGCACAACTCGTAATCTAGCCGTAAGTATTTTAAGTTCTGAGTAATCACAATCCAAGCAATAACACCATTTCCATATTGGGAAAAGTTTAGATCGGATTAGAGCAGATAGTGGAAAAATCGCCCCATACAATAAATGGACAGCAACAGATTCAGTGACAACACAATGGACACATCAAGCACAACATACAAAGGGTGTTGATAAATGATTAACTGCCCAAAAACCAATAATAACTCAGTTACGATAAAAAGTAAAGATATCGGACAGCCAAAGGCACATTATGTATGGACTTATAAAACAAGATGATGTTGCCCATGCTAGCAACAGCAATGGCTATTTTTGAGCACAAAAGAAAACAATGTAGAATATGTCATAAAAATCAATTTAATGTTAAAATAAGATATAAATATATTTATAATGTATCTACAAATGTAAAAACAATATGTTGTTTATCAGCAATTGACAGACAAATCATATTATGGTTACAAAATAAAATACACTTGATCCCATTGCAATACACACACACACACACACACAACATACATTAACCAACTAAAACAATATAAAAGTAACTAATCAATGATAAGGGCTGTGCACATTTGGAGTTTGGATATGGAGAAGGAACTACAGAGAGAGAGAGAAATGTTAGGAAAGAAGAAAATGCTGGACCAGCAAATTGAGGATGAATGGCTTGGTCAGTTGACGAGAGCTGCTTATCAGGAGAGGGTGCATGGAGGTGAAGCTGGCCATCAGAGAGAGCACAGGAGGCCTGGTCAGTTGGCAAGAGCTGCTGTTGAGGATGTAGAGCATGGGAGGCCTGGTCAGTGCTGGTCAGCCTGAATACCAAGACAGAATGGAAGTCCACGTACAACAAAGAAGTAGAACAAGGCCCTTCGATAATTCATCAGAGGGTTTTACTTCATGGATTGTGGGACATGGAAATAATTGAGAGGTTTTGCTTAACACACAAAAGTCTCTATACAACCTCATCAAGGATGACTTAGAGCTACTCTCACGGGCTAATACGGCAGTAAAACAAACAGTTCACAGTTCCGATGCAAGGAAAGGCAGGGAGAGATATCAGTAATTAAAATAATATATATTTATTTATGCTTGCATTAAAAAATGTTTAACAAGGCACAGCAAACAAAAAGGACTTCGGCTGACGCGTTTCCTGCCTTAGCGGCAGTTCATCAGAGCACAAAATTCAGTGTTAGCAGCAGGTGTTTAATCAGGTATGGGTCTGAACCTCAACCAATCATTGTAAGCAGATTGGGTGTAAAAAATTAACCCTATCATTACTCTGGTTAAAATAATAAACACCCAAATTAACTATATTACTTATGCGGTTAACACTGTAATAATATCACAAACAGTACGACTTAAAACTAAAAACTAAAAACATGTATACCTATAACATACTATAGCTTTCTGGAAACAATGTAAAATATCACGATAGAAAAAAAATATATATTTCTTTTTCTCATCTCTTATTTTTTAAATTTTCGTTACACTCTCTGGATATAATACAGGTAAAACACACGACAGCTGATGCAACATTGTAGCTATTAAAGTATACAAAGTCAAATGCAACTTAGTGTAAATACGCAAGTGCATCAGCTGTCTCCTGTGTTCTAAACCTATAGATATTGAGTGAAAATACACGATTGTATACTCAAAGGAATTGTTCACTATGGGACTTTTGTTGAAAAAGCAGTTTGAGATAGTTTACCACAAAAATAAAGAATACCCATATTTTCATATGTATATTCCTTAATACAACAATTAGTAATCTCATCTTAAAAGCATCATCATATCTTATAATATCTTATAATATCGAATTAAGTTAAATGAAGATTGACCAGTCGGTAAAGCAGATTATATTGCAAAGAGTCACATAAAGGCACAAGCTAGAACTACTGGATGTTTACCTATCAATATATAATTTAATATCACTAATTTTATTGATACCCATGGGGCTTCCAGTTTTGAGGGTATATATCCAAAAAACTTCTCGCTTGGCGAGAGCTTTGTATCTATCCCCACCTCTTATGCCTAACTTAACCTGTTCAATACCTTGAAACTTGAACACACTGAACTTATCGTTATGTGAAAAAAAGTTAACTACTGAGGTTTTTAGAAAAAAAATATCAGGGAACACCATCCTGCGGGCTGATTCTTTACACCCTAATCACTTAAAAAGAGGTATACCTAAAGGTCAGTACATAAGGTTACGACGCAATTGTACTAGTCTGGAGGATTATTGGAGACATGCTAATGACCTTACGTTACGTTTGGTCGATAGGGGCTATGACTATAAAAATCTTCGGGATATGTCCTTCAAGATTGCAGATATGGATAGGAATAGCCTGCTCGCTGATAATAATAAAAATAGGAATAGGAACAACAAAATGAGTAATCAGCATGGCATTAATTTTATAGCTAAATACAGCAGACAATATAATGATATCTGCAATATCATTAGGAGAAGGTTACCCCTATTGGAGAGGGATGAGGATTTAAAATTAGTCAGCAAAAATTGTAATTTCATTTCCAGTAGATCAGAAACAATAGGTGATATGGTTGCTAAAAATTTCAGTTCTAAGAGTAACAGCAATAGCAGAGTGGTAAGCTGGCTACCTGGTAGGTTAGGTTTTTATAAATGTGGAGTTAAACCATGTAAGAGCTGTGATTATGCATTAGTTGGGGATACCTTTTCCTCTAGCACTACTAGTTTAACATACAAAATACGTGAGAGATTAAACTGCAGCTCAAATTTTGTAATATACCTCATTACGTGCACCCAATGCAATTTTCAATATGTAGGTCTCACCTCTAGGAGTCTCAAAGAGAGAATACGTGAGCACCTTTTGTCCCTAGAGGCTGAGGAGCCAAAAACTCCTGTTGCGAAACACTTTTTTTTCACATAACGATAAGTTCAGTGTGTTCAAGTTTCAAGGTATTGAACAGGTTAAGTTAGGCATAAGAGGTGGGGATAGATACAAAGCTCTCGCCAAGCGAGAAGTTTTTTGGATATATACCCTCACAACTGGAAGCCCCATGGGTATCAATAAAATTAGTGATATTAAATTATATATTGATAGGTAAACATCCAGTAGTTCTAGCTTGTGCCTTTATGTGACTCTTTGCAATATAATCTGCTTTACCGACTGGTCAATCTTCATTTAACTTAATTCGATATTATAAGATATTATAAGATATGATGATGCTTTTAAGATGAGATTACTAATTGTTGTATTAAGGAATATACATATGAAAATATGGGTATTCTTTATTTTTGTGGTAAACTATCTCAAACTGCTTTTTCAACAAAAGTCCCATAGTGAACAATTCCTTTGAGTATACAATCGTGTATTTTCACTCGATATCTATAGGTTTAGAACACAGGAGACAGCTGATGCACTTGCGTATTTACACTAAGTTGCATTTGACTTTGTATACTTTAATAGCTACAATGTTGCATCAGCTGTCGTGTGTTTTACCTGTATTATATCCAGAGAGTGTAACGAAAATTTAAAAAATAAGAGATGAGAAAAAGAAATATATATTTTTTTTCTATCGTGATATTTTACATTGTTTCCAGAAAGCTATAGTATGTTATAGGTATACATGTTTTTAGTTTTTAGTTTTAAGTCATACTGTTTGTGATATTATTACAGTGTTAACCGCATAAGTAAGATAGTTAATTTGGGTGTTTATTATTTTAACCGGAGTAATGATAGGGTTAATTTTTTACACCCAATCTGCTTACAATGATTGGTTGAGGTTCAGACCCATACCTGATTAAACACCTGCTGATAACACTGAATTTTGTGCTCTGATGAACTGCCGCTAAGGCAGGAAACGCGTCAGCCGAAGTCCTTTTTGTTTGCTGTGCCTTGTTAAACATTTTTTAATGCAAGCATAAATAAATATATATTATTTTAATTACCGATATCTCTCCCTGCCTTTCCTTGCATCGGAACTGTGAACTGTTTGTTTGCCTTTGATAATTCTATTGGAATCCTACGGGTTTTTGGAGAGCCCCAGCAGCGCCGGAGCTTGGAGCAGTCTCACACCTTGCACTAAACAGGTGTGTCACAGAGGCGGCACGGTGAAGCCTACTACTCACAGAGAATTGCGACGCAAATTTCAAGCCACTTGCAAGATTGTGAATTTGGACTGCAAATATAGGTATTTCTATCCTTATGGTGGGCTTCGGAAAAGTGTGGTGAGTCCTTTGTTCTTTTATTACTGGATGTTACACGTATTTACAAGTTTGTTTGGTGTTACCCGCAACTGTGGGGTTCCTGTTTGGAATGTTTACACCATCGAACCACTAATTATACTGTTGTTTACGGATACTGGTTACGAACAAATTTTTCCACGAAATCCATGTTGATGTCTAATACGGCAGTATACAGGTTGGTTAGCATGTTAAATTGCATACATTTTTTGGCCACTGACCAGAGGACACTATCAGCAAAATGTTGAAGTCCACCTTCTCTATTTCTTGACCAACCTCTGCAACAGGTTTATTTTTTTCCTCAACTCCTGAGGGCTAGCATACAATCAAGAGAGGATTCTACCTCTGGGGAGGATTGCCCAATGTCTTGTGTGCAATAGATTGCACCCATGTAGCACTCCAGCCACCCCAAGATCAAAAGGCCAAATTAAGGAACCACAAACTATTTTAATGTATCAATGTGCAAGTTGTTTGCAGTTATTTAATGTAGATACAGAGTTTAAATACATAATTTCCTGGAAGCACTTGTGACTCATATAATTCACTCAGCCCAATTTGACAGGTTCGAGAATGGAGAGTTTCCTGATGGATGGGTGCAGGGTAAATCAGCTCATACATCAGGCCTATCATTTCTTTTCTCTCACAAATCATCACAGATCACCAGCTCTGCACACACACCTTCACTAATTGCACTCACATGGTCAAATGTTCACACATTTAATTTATACAGATGATAGCTGCACACTAGACTGAGTTGTGAAGGAGGAACCAGAACCTCTTCATGGGTGCGGGGAGATTCCAGGGTGCAATCAGGTCCAAGTCAACATATCATGCATGAGTACTCCAAGGTACATATCATCACCTTTGATTATTTACTTTACCTAAATCCTTCATTTGTTTCATATTAATGTCAGCTTAATGGGCCCCATTGCCTACTAGCCCCAATTGTGTAACATATGAAAACTTATATTTAGCATTTGGGTATTTCCTGTTAGATATTAAACATATGTATATAAAAGCTTCTTTAAATTATATATAAATCTATTACATGTCCCCGTGGCATGGATATGACATATCAATACTGTTCAAATCATTAATTCCCATAATATCAATTATAGAACACTACAGATGTTTGAAGCCAAAGCAACCTACATTTATTTCCTTATTTGTTTTTAAATGATAACCAATGAAATATATGAACTTATTCATAACTATGATGACTCTGCCTAACCTTGTAAATTGCATACAAAGGTATGATTGGCTTTGACAAATAAAGCAATTGTTGGGTGAATGTTTGCAGTTCTGTAATACTTGCACCAATGTTAATATTTAAATCCTTTTCACAATTTCCTTTTTTATATATATTTTAATAATTTAAAAATACAAAATGTTAAAGGTTCAGTGTTCCTTTAAAATGATATATCAGTTGCTTATTAAAACCACAACATCATTCATATCCTCATATGTGATGTGTACATTTGCAGATCATGAAAAAAACTGTTTAAAAAAACGTTATTTATTAACATAAATTACTGTATATTCTATTTTGGACAAAATTGTCATTACAATAATAACATATTAATGTTTATTAGAACAGATCAGAAAATAAGTTACATTATAAAATATACAAAACTTTGTATTTATTTATTAAATAACTTGAGTGTGTTTTCTTAGCACACAAATATGTTTTTAATGTTGTTAAACATAGCAGAATACAGGTATATAAAGTGATTTTTTTAACTACACTAATCAAACTGTGTTTTATAAGCACACATATAAATGTTATTGTTGCTAAGCATAGCAGAATACAAGTATATAAAACATGTAACAGCACAAACTAAACTAAAGTGTGTTTTATTTGCACACAATACATTTTAAACAAACAAGGGTTTCAGCGTAACTGCTGAAACCTGCGCCAACTGTAATTTCCCCTCTCACATCAGGGTATCACATATACAGCGCCAGTTCATAAAGTGCCGTAAATCGGATAAACTAGCGATGTCCATAAATATGCGTTAATACAATTTTCTGGAGTCGCCAGTGATTTACGGCACGTTAGAAACTGCAGGTGCCTAAGAAAATAAAAAAATGTAAAATCTCCCGTAAAAGTCTAACCTGCCTCCCAAAAATAAACCCGAAATGTAAAACCCCTATATCCGCCATCAAACCCACATCGGAATTAATAATAAATGTATTAACCCCTAAACCGACAACACCCCAAAACGCAATATGCCTAATTAAACTATTAACCCCTAATCCGCCATTCATCCACATCGCGATCTACCTAATAAAAAGTATTAACCCCTAAATCCACCAACCCCAACATAGCAAACTACTTAATAAATGTATTAACCCCTAATTTTCCATTCACCCACATTGAAAAGTCCCTATTAAAACTAGTAACCCCTAATCTGCCATTAACCCACATTGAAAAGTACCTATTAAAACTATTAACCCCTAATCTGCCATTAACCCACATCGCAAAGTACTATTAAAACTATTAACCCCTAATCTGCCATTAACCCACATCGCAAAGTACCTATTAAAACTATTAACCCCTAATCTGCCATTTCCCACATCGCAAAGTACCTATTAAAACTATTAACCCCAAACAGCCATCCACCACCAATGCAATAAACTTAATTAACCCCTAATTCGCCAAACCCACACAACGCAATAATCCCAATAAAACTATTAACCCCTAAACCACCAAACCCACACAATGCAAATAACTAATTAAATTACTAAGCCCCCTAAACCTAACAACCCCTAACCTAACACCCCCTAAATTAACCTAAATTAAAAAATACTAAGTTACAAACAATTAAAATAAAAAGCTAACATTACTTAAAAATAAAAAATAAATTAAAATAAATTAATCTAAGATTTCAAAAAATAAAAAATTCTAACATTACATAAAATAATAAACCAAATTATCAAAAAAAAATATTAAAAAGCCCCCCAAAATAAAAACACCCCCTAATCTAATGCTAAACTACCAATAGCCCTTAAAATGGTCTTTTGTATGGCATTGCCCTAAATTATCAGAGTAAAAGGATTAGGGGGATTGGGCAAGAAGGGGTTAATTAGCACTCATTCCATTGTATTTTGTGAGGATTGTTGAGACAGAATTCAACTATTATTAGTAAAGATAGATTAATTAAAATTTAATATTTTATTAAACCACTATTAAAATGTGACTATTATTACCACTGGGAAAATTCCCATAGACCTATTGATAATCACACACACAGAGATATATTACCATCTGCAATATACCGAGATAGGGAGCGTAGTTCCAGCCACCCCCCTGTATTCCTGGCCAGTAACAGGATACCCTGGCTTCAGGTGACAGAGATGGCTAGTTTACTACGTTATAATCTCTTGCAGAAAATTACCTCCTAAGGTGGATAAATCAATATGAGAAGTTTAAAAACAAGGACACATTCATACTAGCATACACCACACACAAACGCGTTTCGGCCGAGTAGCGGCCTTTCTCAATGTGTATCACCAATTGACAAGACGAGTGTTACACTGACGATTCCTTAAATACCCTATGTGTTACTGTCACAACCAATCCCGTTACTCATTGCGTGCACGCCCATCAGATGGCGAATCAAAATCAACCTTGTATAACCGGAGTCAGCACTGACACCTAGTCATGTGATTGGTCCCGATTTAGCCAATGGGGATTACCCCACGAGCGTGAATTGCAATGTTGTTATGTATACACGATCGTTGTTTTAACACAGGTATTTTTATCCGTCAGTGACAGTGTCGCTCAGACACCCAGTACCTCATTCTACGTGCACCCAGATATAACCATTTTTATTATTCGGCTGATTGTTTACCAAGGGAGTGTAGTAGACCGCACATTTGCTTGCTATAGCGCTGTCCCTTCTAACACTTAGAAGGGACAGCGATATAGCAAGGAAATGTGTGGTCTACTACACTCCCTTGGTAAACAATCAGCCGAATAATAAAAATGGTTATATCTGGGTGCACGTAGAATGAGGTACTGGGTGTCTGAGCGACACTGTCACTGACGGATAAAAATACCTGTGTTAAAACAACGATCGTGTATACATAACAACATTGCAATTCACGCTCGTGGGGTAATCCCCATTGGCTAAATCGGGACCAATCACATGACTAGGTGTCAGTGCTGACTCCGGTTATACAAGGTTGATTTTGATTCACCATCTGATGGGCGTGCACGCAATGAGTAACGGGATTGGTTGTGACAGTAACACATAGGGTATTTAAGGAATCTTCAGTGTAACACTCGTCTTGTCAATTGGTGATACACATTGAGAAAGGCCGCTACTCGGCCGAAACGCGTTTGTGTGTGGTGTATGCTAGTATGAATGTGTCCTTGTTTTTAAACTTCTCATATTGATTTATCCACCTTAGGAGGTAATTTTCTGCAAGAGATTATAACGTAGTAAACTAGCCATCTCTGTCACCTGAAGCCAGGGTATCCTGTTACTGGCCAGGAATACAGGGGGGTGGCTGGAACTACGCTCCCTGTCTCGGTATATTGCAGATGGTAATATATCTCTGTGTGTGTGATTATCAATAGGTCTATGGGAATTTTCCCAGTGGTAATAATAGTCACATTTTAATAGTGGTTTAATAAAATATAAAATTTTAATTAATCTATCTTTACTAATAATAGTTGAATTCTGTCTCAACAATCCTCACAAAATACAATGGAATGAGTGCTAATTAACCCCTTCTTGCCCAATCCCCCTAATCCTTTTACTCTGATACTTGTTAATAAGGGTCAGCACCAGGGATTATTATATCCCTTTTTCCTATGTAGTAACTTCACTGTGCCAATCTTTCTTGTTTTGTTAATCTTGCCCTAAATTAAACAGCTCTTTTATCTTAAAAAATACTAAGTCCCCCCTGTAACAGTAAAATCCCCCCCACCCACCAAACCCCCAAAATAAAAACTATCCATTGCCCCTAAAGGGGCATTTGTATGGACATTGTCCTTAAAAGGGCATGCAGCTCTTTTACTGCCCTTACAAGGGCATCCAGCTCTTTTTCAAAGGCCCATTAAAACCCTAATCTAAAAAAAAAATTAAAAATAGGCCCAAGTCTAACCTCCAGAAAGGTACTCACTGTTCCTGAAGTCTGGCACTGAAGTCTTCTTCAAAGCGGTGATATCTTCTATCTTCTTCCAGGAACAAGCCGGCGTGGAGCGGAGAGTGGAACTGAAGACTGGTGACCACAGAACTGAAGACCGGCAACGGCGGAACTGAAGACTGAAGACCGGCGACTGCGTAGCCATGGAGCGTGGAGATCCTCTTCGTACAATCACCGCCACACACTGAGGATTGAATTCAAGGTACAAGTTTAAATATGGGGTACCTTGAATTCCTATTGGCTGATTTGAGTCTTCAAATTCAAATCAGTCAATAGGATGAGAGCTACTGAAACAGCATGTTTATATATCATATTTTTATATTTATATGGCGAAAAGATTTTTAGGTTTTATATGTTTTATATAAGGGACTCAATACCAATCTTAAAAATCCGGATCTACATCTGAAGAACTAACCATATTTGAACTTATATATGATATGTTGCAATCTCAAATATGCATTGTTTTGCAGCAGGAGTGCCTATGGGGAGCTTATCTTAAAGGGACGAAGCTGAATTTCAAGTGCACTTGCAAAAGGGATTTATTGGGTTACCAACATGTTTTTCACTTGGGGTGCATAAACATGGAACAGATGAATGAGTATACACCACCTTAAATTTTACTGTGAAAGAAACACACCAATTAGACACACAGCCAATCACACACAATCTGAACATTTAAAAAGGACCTTGCTGCTAGTCACAATTATCTTGATAAAGCCCACAGGTGGGTGAAACGCGTCGATTGCCCTGTGACTTTACAGCAGTATACTAAGAGTGACCAATCATCACCTTAGCCATTAACAGTATTGCTATTTTTTAACCCGGGTTAACTTCATCGCTACAATTCTCATGATTGAACAGTGTGGATGAATCTGAATATCCCACTGTGTCCACAAATACAATAGTACAACAAAGTGTTTGAGTACTAAAGGAAGTAACAACATCTACAACTTTTCTACAATTGTTACGAGTACGTTTCAATTGTTTACAGAGGAGACGAACGGAGGAGGCGTGACGTCAGACGCCGTCCCTACACGTGTGTGGTCTGTGTTTGCAGCTCGGGAGAGACTGTCTTGGCATCCTAAGTGGTCCCTGGTGTGACCGAAGATTTCACAAGCGGTAAAGTACAGCGCTGATATTAGAGTGATTGTATAGTACAAGTGACATAGTCAATCCTAGGTGGTCTGGACAATCACTATTTAACAACTTTTAGTTGGCAATTTTCACGCCATTTTTTATCCTTCAGTGCACTTGGAGATTATCTGTTATATCCTCGAGGACATATTCTTATCCAAGCTCTCAGAAACTATTTGCATTGTATGAGTCTATCGCTATTACTTGTTTTTATATAAATTGTCATTTGCATCTTAGCAGATTGTATATGCATTTTAATTCTATCTATTTCTCTCTATATATCCAATTGTAGCAATAAGCTTAGATATAGAATTTTACCTAGGGAGACGTCCCTATTTAATCTGTTTGTTTTATAGGTTGTTTATTGATTTTTATTAAATAATATTTTTATATAAATCATAGTTTGGTGTCTAATACCTTTAGCCATTGGCGCCCTCTTTATCTGTAAGCCGTAAAAAGCTTAAAACTCTACATACTGAAATCCTATTGGCTGTTCAAATCTGGTAGATAGATATTGCGCATGCGTTAGGTGTTAGTTTATATTTTCAGGCAGTTACAGGTGTTATGGTGCTCACACACTCAGCGCAAGACTTGTTGCGCCTACCTGTGTGTGGCGAGGTGAAAATGGAATAAAATATCTCCATTTTCGCCACGTAAGTCCTTGCGCTGAATATGTGATACCGATTTGCGATGCGGTTCTATGTTAGCTTATGGGAGTAAAAATTGTGGCCAACGGGTGAAATATACGTACAGCATTTATATGCGGCGCTGTATATGTGATACCAAAACTGCGTAAAAAACGGCGTTGAAGGGCTTTTGCAGGCAACGCCGCATATGTAATCTTGCCCAAAATATCTGCTGTAAAAGATCTTTATTATCTAAAAGTAAAGGAAACTGTCATTTGCAAATGTGCTGTAAAATAATACAGAATAAAAATGAGATATTTTGTAAATACAGTAAAAACATATTCAAATCTATTAAAATGAAATATTTTATATAGTGTTATTCAGATTTGCTGAATAATTATGTCCAGATTTGCTCAAAAACGTCACTATGTGAAATAGTTGAATGTATATGAGCATAATATAATAGAGTATACATACCGTATATATGTTAGACTAAGCCAATATTTATTCAGAAAATGTATGTATTTAACCTATGCTAATGTGTTATATCCATAGTTAATTATTGTTTTTGCACCACATAAAACTGATGCGCAAATGGAATATGTTGCTGATCTATTTAAACGGACATGAAACCTAAAAAGAAAATTTGGGCAATCAAAATAATTAATACAGTAAAGAAGCAGGTCGCACTCTCTGGATTTAAGATACAATAATCCAACTTTAATGTTTAATGTGTGCTACCTGCTTCTTCACTGTGTTTGAAAAACTGCTGAACCTTGGTAATTTGTCTCCCAGTTTGTGAAAGTGCACTTTTCTACCAGTATATATATATATATATATATATATATATAAGACAGCAAAAGGTAATCCCCCATAGAACATAGGAAAGGAACCAGGCGATTCCGTAGAGGTAACAAAAACAGCACCGGTATGGGTCTCTGGTTTTTTTATAGCGCTAACACAAATCTCCCCATTATATATATATATATATATATATATATATATATATATATATGTGTGTGTGTGTATACACCTATACCTGTATATATGTTGTCTCTTGATGTTGTTTGCAGGAAATTTTTTGCAGCAGTTCAAAAAATATTTTGTGCTTTTGAAAATGGATGTGCGCCAATACCTTTCTGTTTGTGTAATTACTGGGTCATATTGGCAGCACTCCCAAAGATGTGTATATAAACTTTTTGTAAGGTGTGCTAAAAAAACTAATTTTGTATTTGTATATCTGTTCCTATAGATATATAGGTTAAGATATCTATTTTACATGAACAGTATAAGATAGTATATATAGAAATATATATTTAATAATAAAAAGTACATTATTTTCGATGTGAAGAACATAGGAATGTAAAATATGCGTTTTGCACATTGTGTTTCGCAATTTAGATTTTAATGCAATCGGGTTAGAGCACATGAATACTAAGCAATCTTAAAGGGACATTAAACATAAACTGTAAACTTATGATCCTTCATATTTAAGAATAATTTTGCAATAAATACTGCAGCTTTATTTTGGCAAATGAGTATATTATTTTATGTTTATACTTTTTTATACATTTTTAAAAAAAAAAAATTAAATGTAATATTTCAGTAACGTGCCTTAAGATTATTAAATTTTCATGTGCGCTAACCCGACCAAGTTAAAATCTAAATTGCAAAACACAATGCGCAAAACTTATATTTTGCATTCATATGTTCTTTAAATTTTATTATTAAATATATACAGTATTTCTCTATATACTGTATATATATATATATATATATGATACTGTTCATGTAAAATACATATCTATGCCAATATATCTATAGGAATAGATATACATATACAATGAAATTTACAATAAAAAGTACATTATCCTGTAAGTGAAGAACATTGGAATGTTAAATAGGTACAATAAATATACAGTAAAACACATAAATACATATGTACACACATCTATACATATATATATATATATATATATATATATATATATATATACACATATATATATATATATATATATATATATATATATATATACATATTTAGACATGTTTATGTATGTATCTCTATGTTAAAGCCCTTTGCCTGCCTGAGACCTCATATCTTTGAGCCCTTATAAATTTTGTAATGCAATATTTTTTACAATATTTTTTTACCAGACAGTGTTATTATGAGTGTAATTGTACTTTTATTTGTATTTTTTATGTTTTTGTGCAACTTTTATTTCTTGCCTAATAGTTAACCAGAGCTCTGAAGTGGTGCTAACTAAAAGCACTCATTAAATTTGATTGTGCTCAAGCAAACGCGTTTACTTTCAACTCATAACACGCACAATATTTCCAACCACGCAAAAAGCCACAAAATCCCTTTTACTACTCTTGTGCCCTATTAGTAATCTAGCGCTAAAGGTGTTAATAGCAAGTTTTTAAAATACATATAAGTGTAATGCAAATACATCATTCCATTAAACAGCAACGCATTTCATTACTGTGGGGTCGATTTATGAAGCAGTGGATGCTGCTTCCGGCACACTTCGCCTACAGGTCCACTTGAAGCGGCAGTTAAGAAGCAGCAGTCATAAGACCGCTGCTCCTTAACTCGTCCACCACCTTTGAGGCGACGTACTTCAATCATCCCGATCAGATACGATTGGGATGATTGACACCCCCTACTAGCGGCTAATTGGCCGCAAATATGCAGAGGGCGGCATTGCGCAAGCATTTCACAAGGAATACTTGTGCAATGATAAATGATGACAGCATATGCTGTCGGCATTTATCGATGTGCGGCGGACATGAACCGCTACATCGGATCATGTCCGCCCGCACAATGGTAAATCGGTCCCTGTGTGTTAAGTAAAAAGCTCCCTTCATTCACGCAGGTTTTGCAGTTAATATAAACCCATAGGCTATTTTTATTTATACTTCATTTGTAATATAGAAAAGGTGGCTGACCTTTGCAAGATGTACAGCCTCCCCGCTGCTGGACATATGTTTGGGGAACCAGCTTCAATGACAGTACTTTTTTTTATGAAATGCTGTGGATCATTCAGTGATTGATTTTTTAACTTTATCTATATAGTGTGAGCATATCCTCACCAGATGGCGAGAGATGCTGCATCTTGTCACAGGTGTTCCTTCATGGCATAGATACTTCTTCAGAAACTGTAAAACAAATTCATATAATCAGTATTCTCCCAAACAACACATCAAGCTGATTTTACTGATCAACCAGCTTACATTAAAGCCAATATGAATCTACATTTTACTTTAGTACATCATTCTGTTTTTAGTAAATATGATCTATGATTTGTTTTATTTTAACCCCTTAAGCCATTTGGACATAGTTACTATGTCACAAAATACTTTGTCCAACGTAACCTATTGACGTAGTACCTATGTCCAAACTTCTGGCTCATGCTGAGGTCCCCAATACCAGCTTTAACAGAAAAGACTACAGCCAGAGGCAGAAGGCATCTGCCTTTATATGCTAAGGAAGAACTGAATGTTCTACCTTTACTATATGAAGGCAGATCACTGATACAAACAGTGACACTGTATGTCACTATATGTATCTGCATGCGATGATGCCATGGGTGGTTTGGAAGGAAAGGAAGTAAGTGGGCGGTCAGAATATTGCAGGAGAGGGGAGGCAGTAGTGGAAGGAGAGGGTGCCTTATGCTACATAAAAAAAATATTTGGTGAGGGAGGGGAGGTATGGGCCGACCTTATTAACAATTGCTTGGGGGAGGGGGGTCGCTACACTACAGATTTTTTTTAATTAATAAATAAGAAAAGAAAGATAAGACAAATGCTATGCTATAAACTGGGTACTGGCAGACAACTGCCAGTACCTAATATCGCTGCTACTAGTTAAAGGAGGAAGGGTAAGAGAGCTGTTTTGGAGGGATCAGGGAGTTAAGAGGGTATTTTAAAAGCCCTAAGATGGCATACTGGCAGACTGTGCTATGACATTTGTGCTATGACTGCACAAGCGGTATGTAAATAACTTCAGTGAGAATCCCAAAGTTTGTGAAAAAGTTAACATTTTTTTTAATATGATCGCATTTGGCAGCATGAAATATAACAAAATGGGCCTAGATAAATACCTTGGAATATCTAAATATTTGTTAAAGCAGTAGGAATTCAGCAAGCACATTCAACAAATGATACCAAAAGAATAAAGCAAATTAGATAATAGAAGTAAATTGGAAAGTTGTTTAAAAATGCATACTCTTTCTGAATAATTAAACTTTGATTTTGACTTCGTTGTCTCTTTTAGTAATATTCCAAATTTCAGAAAATGTTTCAATATATTTGAATTATTACACATCTAATATCTGTCTACTTCAAAATGCCAACATGTAGATAGTAGAACAATGTATGGCCAAGATTTAGAGTTGGGCGGTATCCGTGAAAACCAGCGTTAGAGGCTCCTAACGCTGGTTTTAGGCTACCGCCGGTATTTGGAGTCAGTCAGGAAAGGGTCTAACGCTCACTTTTCAGCCGCAACTTTTCCATACCGCAGATCCCCTTACGTCAATTGCGTATCCTATCTTTTCAATGGGATCTTTCTAACTCCGGTATTTAGAGTCGTGGCTGAAGTGAGCGTTAGAAATCTAACGACAAAACTCCAGCCGCAGAAAAAAGTCAGTAGTTAAGAGCTTTCTGGGCTAACGCCGGTTTATAAAGCTCTTAACTACTGTGCTCTAAAGTACACTAACACCCATAAACTACCTATGTACCCCTAAACTGAGGTCCCCCCACATCGCCGCCACTCGATTAAATTTTTTTAACCCCTAATCTGCCGACCGCCACCTACGTTATACTTATGTACCCCTAATCTGCTGCCCCTAACACCGCCGACCCCTATATTATATTTATTAACCCCTAATCTGCCCCCCACAACGTCGCCGCCACCTACCTACAATAATTAACCCCTAATCTGCCGACCGCAAAGCGCCGCCACCTACATTATAGCTATGTACCCCTAATCTGCTGCCCCTAACACCGCCGACCCCTATATTATATTTATTAACCCCTAATCTGCCCCCCTCAACGTCGCCTCCACTTGCCTACACTTATTAACCCCTAATCTGCCGAGCGGATCTCACCGCTACTATAATAAAGTTATTAACCCCTAATCCGCCTCACTCCCGCCTCACTAACCCTATAATACATAGTATTAACCCCTAATCTGCCCTCCCTAACATCGCCGACACCTAACTTCAATTATTAACCCTTAATCTGCCGACCGAACCTCACCGCTACTCTATTAAATTTATTAACCCCTAAAGCTAATGCTAACCCTAACCCTAACACCCCCCTAAGTTAAATATAATTTTATTCTAATGAAATAAATTAACTCTTATTAAATAACTTATTCCTATTTAAAGCTAAATACTTACCTGTAAAATAAACCCTAATATAGCTACAATATAACGAATAATTACATTGTAGCTATTTTAGGATTAATATTTATTTTACAGGCAACTTTGTAATTATTTTAACCAGGTACAATAGCTATTAAATAGTTAAGAACTATTTAATAGTTACCTAGTTAAAATAATAACAAAATTACCTGTAAAATAAATCCTAACCTAAGTTACAATTAAACCTAACACTACACTATCATTAAATTAATTAAATAAAATACCTACAATTATCTACAATTAAACCTAACACTACACTATCAATAAATTAATTAAATACAATTCCTACAAATAAATACAATTAAATAAACTAACTAAAGTACCAAAAATAAAAAAGAACTAAGTTACAAAAAATAAAAAAATATTTACAAAAATTAGAAAAAATTACAACAATTTTAAACTAATTACACCTACTCTAAGCCCCCTAATAAAATAACAAAAAACCCCAAAATAAAAAAATGCCCTACCCTATTCTAAATTACAAAAGTTCAAAGCTCTTTTACCTTACCAGCCCTGAACAGGGCCCTTTGCGGGGCATGCCCCAAGAAATTCAGCTCTTTTGTCTGTAAAAAAACACATACAATACCCCCCCAACATTACAACCCACCACCCACATACCCCTAATCTAACCCAAACCCCCCTTAAATAAACCTAACACTAAGCCCCTGAAGATCTTCCTACCTTATCTTCACCTCACCGGGTATCACCGATCGGTCCTGGCTCCAAAATCTTCATCCAACCCAAGCGGGGGCTGGCGATCCATCATCCGGCGGCTGAAGAGGTCCAGAAGAGGCTCCAAAGTCTTCATCCTATCCGGGAAGAAGAGGTGATCCGGACCGGCAACCATCTTGATCCAAGCCGAATCTTCTATCTTCATCCGATGACGACCGGCTCCATCTTGAAGACCTCCAGCGCGGATCCGTCCTCTTCTTCCGACGACTTCCCGACAAATGACGGTTCCTTTAAGGGACGTCATCCAAGATGGCGTCCCTCGAATTCCGATTGGCTGATAGGATTCTATCAGCCAATCGGAATTAAGGTAGGAAAATTCTGATTGGCTGATGGAATCAGCCAATCAGAATCAAGTTCAATCCGATTGGCTGATCCAATCAGCCAATCAGATTGAGCTCGCATTCTATTCCGATCAGCCAATAGAATGCGAGCTCAATCTGATTGGCTGATCGGATCAGCCAATCGGATTGAACTTGATTCTGATTGGCTGATTCCATCAGCCAATCAGAATATTCCTACCTTAATTCCGATTGGCTGATAGAATCCTATCAGCCAATTGGAATTCGAGGGACGCCATCTTGGATGACGTCCCTTAAAGGAGCCTTCATTCGTCGGTAGTCCGTCGGGCCAGCAGGATGTTCCGCGTCGGAGGTCTGCAAGATGGATCCGGAAGAAAGAAGATTGAAGATGCCGTTGATAGAAGACTTCAGCCGGATCATGGACCTCTTCAGCTCCCGCTTGGATGAAGACTTCAGCCGGATCATGGACCTCTTCAGCTCCCGCTTGGATGAAAACTTCAGCCGGATCATGGACATCTTCAGCCCCCCGCTTGGGCTTGGATCAAGACATCGGAGGAGCTCTTCTGGATCGATCGGTGAACCTGGTATGGTGAAGATAAGGTAGGGAGATCTTCAGGGGCTTAGTGTTATGTTTATTTAAGGGGGGTTTGGGTTAGATTAGGGGTATGTGGGTGGTGGGTTGTAATGTTGGGGGGGGTATTGTATGTGTTTTTTTTTACAGGCAAAAGAGCTGAATTCTTTGGGGCATGCCCTGCAAAGGGCCCTGTTCAGGGCTGGTAAGGTAAAAGAGCTTTGAACTTTAGTAATTTAGAATAGAGTAGGGCATTTTTTTATTTTGGGGGGCTTTGTTATTTTATTAGGGGGCTTAGAGTAGGTGTAATTAGTTTAAAATTGTTGTAATATTTTTCTGATGTTTGTAAATATTTTTTTATTTTTTGTACTTTAGTTAGTTTATTTCATTGTAGTTATTTGTAGATATTGTATTTAATTAATTTATTGATAGTGTAGTGTTAGGTTTAATTGTAGATAATTGTAGGTAGTTTATTTAATTTATTTATTGATAGTGTAGTGTTAGGTTTAATTGTAACTTAGGTTAGCATTTATTGTACAGGTAATTTTGTAATTATTTTAACTATTTTAGCTATTAAATAGTTCTTAACTATTTAATAGCTATTGTACCTGGTTAAAATAAATACAAAGTTACCTGTAAAATAAATATAAATCCTAAAATAGCTATAATATAAATATAATTTATATTGTAGCTATATTAGGATTTATTTTACAGGTAAGTATTTAGCTTTAAATAGGAATAATTTATTTAATAAGAGTTAATTAATTTCGTTAGATTTAAATTATATTTAATTTAGGGGGGTGTTAGTGTTAGGGTTAGACTTAGCTTTAGGGGTTAATACATTTATTAGAATAGCGGTGAGCTCCAGTCGGCAGATTAGGGGTTAATGTTTGAAGTTAGGTGTCGGCGATGTTAGGGAGGGCAGATTAGGGGTTAATACTATTTATTATAGGGTTAGTGAGGCGGATTAGGGGTTAATAACTTTATTATAATAGCGGTGCGGTCCGCTCGGCAGATTAGGGGTTAATAAGTGTAGGCAGGTGGAGGTGACATTGTGGGGAGCAGATTAGGGGTTAATAAATATAATATAGGGGTTGGCGGTGTTAGGGGCAGCAGATTAGGGGTACATAGGGATAATGTAAGTAGCGGCGGTTTACGGAGTGGCAGATTAGAGGTTAATAATAATATGCAGGGGTCAGCGATAGCGGGGGCGGCAGAATAGGGGTTAATAAGTGTAAGGTTAGGGGTGGTTAGACTCGGGGTACATGTTAGAGTGTTAGGTTCAGACGTAGGAAGTGTTTCCCCATAGGAAACAATGGGGCTGCGTTAGGAGCTGAACGCAGCTTTTTTGCAGGTGTTAGGTTTTTTTTCAGCTCAAACAGCCCCATTGTCTTCTATGGGGGAATCGTGCACGAGCACGTTTTTGAAGCTGGCCGCGTCCGTAAGCAACTCTGGTATCGAGAGTTGCAGTGGCGTTAAATATGCCTCTACGCTCCCTTTTTGGAGCCTAACGCAGCCATTCTGTGAACCAGAGTTATTTAAAAGGTGCGGCCAGAAAAAAGCCAGCGTTAGCTACGTGGGTCGTTACCGACAAAACTCTAAATCTAGGCGTATATGTTTAAAGGGACAGTCTAGTCTAAAATAAACTTTCATGATTCAGATAGAGAATGTAATTTTAAACAATTTCCCAATTTACCAATGTCACCAATTTTGCTTTGTTTTCTTGGTATTTTTAGTTAAAAGCTAAACCTATGAGGTTCATATGCTAATTTATAAGTCCTTGAAGGCCGCCTCATTTTGACAGTGTTTCACCACTAGAGGGTGTTGGTTCATGTGTGCCATTTAGATAACACTGTGCTCACGCATGTGGAGTTCAGGTGAGCCAGCTCTGATTGGCTAAAATGGATGTCTGTCAAAAGAACTGAAATAAGGGGGCAGTCTGCAGAGGCTTAGATACAAGCTAATCACAGAGGTAAAAAGTGTATTTATATAACTGTGTTGGTTGTGCAAAACTAGGGAATAGATAATAAAGGGATTATCTATCTTTTTAAACAATAAAAATTCCAGTGTATTACTGTCCCTTTAAGCTATAGCAAGATTAGTTGTTTTTTTATGTGTGCACTCAAAAGGCTGCCATTTTTTAGGAGATGTTAAAGATTTGGCTGTCACAAATAGTCAGTGTTTATTTTTTATGTTTAAATACTTTTGTTTTCTTGGGGACTGTGTATTTGATAAGTTTAACCTCTCGTAGTTGTCTTTACCTACAAAACCTATTGTTTTTATAGATAGAAATACGTCTCTTTGGGGACTGTCTATTTGATTAGTTGATCCTCACGTAGCTGCCTTCACCTGTAAAACATAGAAGTGGCAAACTAACATGGTATCAAGTGTTGACTTTTGTACTCATGTTCTCTTCACATATCATCAGTAGGCCTTAAACCTGTAGTTTTTATATATAGATACATATGGCTCTTTGGGGACTGAGGTTTGGGATAGGTATTCCTTTTCTAGAGAATGGTGATCTAAAATAGAACAGGAACGTATGACATATATATATATATATATATATATATATATATATATATATATATATATATATATATATATATATATATGTGTGTGTGTATATGCAATAGTTTTCATATCTATAATCATAGATTTGAGTTTGTTCTTTGTAGGTACTCACAAAATCTTCAATACTATAGTCTAAATGGCCTGTCCTCTCTGACATTTTGGAATTTAAAAGACATTGAAGAGAGGAAAGAATGTGTAAGAATAAAATGTTGGCATGGATTTTTCTTAGACCTTTCTCCTAGTAACACTGAATCTTGCCCTATTGTTATATGTTTATTTGATTGACATTTTGTTCTTGTGACCTTTTCTACCATTCTGTGTGTAGGCCCCATAGTAACATGTCAAATGTATGTTGTTGTTATCCTGTGCGCATAGCCTTTCCTTATATTTGAGTGTAAGGTGTGCTGATTCTACCTATTTTTGTGCAGCCTATGATTCTGACATGATGTTTCTTACATGTTTCTGTTTTAGTTATTTGTATAAAATGTTACATATTGTTTGTATGGATTAAAAAAAAAATCAAACTCACTGGGTCTTTTGAGGGTGGATGGATCATCAGTATCAATACCATAGTTAAAGGGACAGTCTACACCAAAAATGTTATTGTTTAAAAAGATAGATAATCCCTTTATACCCATTCCCCAGTTTTGCAAAACCAACACTGTTATATTAATATAATTTTACCTCTGTGATTGCCTTGTAACTAAGCTTCTTTTGACAGCCCCTGATCACATGGTTATTTATTTATTATCTATTAACTTGCATTTTAGCCAATTAGTGCAGTGTCATCCACAACCAACGGGCCTGAGCACAATGTTATCTATCTATATAGCCCATATGAATTAGCAGTCTCATGTGAAAAGATAAGAGGCTGTCTGTAGTGGCTTAGAAACAGGCAGAAATGTAAATGTTATAAAGTATATTAATATAACAATGTTGGTTGTGCAAAGCTGAAGAATGGGCAGTAAAAGCATTATCTATCTTTTTAAACAATAAAAATGTTGGTGTTGACTGTGCCTTTAATTCATGTGTCTGCCTCTCATGTCATAGCTTTTCTCAGTATCTCCTCCTATTCATTGAATGTTAATTTTTAAAGAATGCCCTCATCGTGTTTTTTGGAAATCTTATAGATCATGCCCAATTTATTTTCTTGACTAGACATTTTCACTCATGTTTTACACAGCTTATGGTTCTTTCATGCCTAATGACAGTACACACATTGTCCCTAACTTAGGCCCATGGGGCCTATTTATGATGTTGCGAGTGGACATGATCCGATATTGTGGATCATGTCTGCTGCACATCGATAAATGCCGACAGCATACGCTCTCGGCATTTATCATTGCACCAGCAGTTCTGGTGAACTGCTGGTGCAATGCCGCCCCCTGCAGATTTGCGGCCAATCGGCCACTAGCTGGGGGTATCAATCAACCCGATCGTATTGAATTGGGTTGATTTCCGGCAATGTCTGTCCGCCGCCTCAGAGCAGGCAGACAGGTTATGGAGCAGCAGTCTTTAAACATACAAACCCCCCCATATGTTGTTTTGTTGTGGGGGGGGGTTGTATGCACTAACTTTGTTTTCTGATGTTGCAGATATGATGTCATGATGTCTTAAAATAGCCTCAATTATTGCAATATTTTCTTCATGTGTGAATTTGTGTCCTCAGATATTTTCTATAATTGTAGGTGTTTTTTTGCATTGTGTCCTCATCCTCTTCCTCCTGCACTGGAGAATCTATTCATGGACTATTTTTATTTTCCTTGTACCTCCATCTATAACTTCTCTATTTTGATTTTGTAGAGCTTCCTGACCTGTCTCCTGCCTCCCCCCTTAACTCTCACTGCACTACTCCGCCTACACTGGCCTCCTTCACTGCTCATCGCAGTTTACGCTCGTCAGGTTA
The DNA here is from genome assembly GCF_027579735.1 of Bombina bombina. NCBI lineage: Eukaryota > Metazoa > Chordata > Amphibia > Anura > Bombinatoridae > Bombina > Bombina bombina. The sequence goes on along the minus strand of NC_069505.1, from coordinate 158,529,544 downwards.
GCACAACTTTAGAACTTGTGTAAAGGGTACGGGAAGAAAAAAAGTTGTATTAAATAAAACATAAATACATGTAAAATTACAGTTACATTCATATAAACACTGTCTGATAAAAATGTATTGGAAAAAAAATAATAAAAAAGTTATAAGGGCTGAAAGATATATAGTATAATGTATTTAAAAATAAAAGAGCTGCAAAAGGCTTTACCATATATATGCATACATACACATATCTAAATATGTGTATGTATGTTTGTGTATATATATATATATATATATGTATATATATATATATATATATATGTGTATATATATATATATATATATATATAAACATTTTTACAAAAAATTATATATATATATAGCTCTCTCTCTCTCTCTATATATATATATATATATATATATATATATATATATATATATATATTTATTTTTAACAATAAATCAAGCATATTCATCTATGTGAAGAACATTGGAATGAATAATATTCATATTTCATGTTGGGTTTTAGCGCTCTTGAATGGGTGTTAGGTTTTTTATGCAAGTTTGCATGCTCCATTGAAGTCTATGGGAGAATATGTTAACACAGTTGCAATATTCGAGGTTCAACTCTTTGCCTGTGTTGGGTTTTTGCTCTTTTAACTTGTAATACGAGCACAAATCAGTGTGCGCATAAAGTTTACTTCTTAGCGAAGTTAACGCACGAGCAGGATCGCTTAATAGTGTTCCACTTGTAATCTAGCCCAATATATTGTACCTAGGTAGATATATCCTCAAATATGTTATTGCTTCACTAACATGAAATAGATCATTAGACACATTATTTTTTTAAAACTAAATGCAAGATTCCATTATGTTCACGTTGGCTAGGAAGAAAAGAGATAAAACTAAACAGACAAAGCTCTGAATAAAGTATGATATCTCCTCTGCATAAGTTAATGACCTTACAGGTAAATCCTGCTTAATAATGGTAAAAAATGTATTTATTGCAACTAGCAGGAGTCGCATGTTTCATATTGCAGTATTCTTTCATTGGCAGATAGGAACAACTCCTGCTTGTTTATTGGTAGACAGATACAAGTATCTACAAGTCTTTATGTTCAAAGATCTGTGTTGCATTTTAGTCTATAAACTATATATGATTTTTTTAAAGAACTTCTTATATGCTTTTTATTAGTCCTGGTACTTATGGTTAAATGGTAAATGTCACAAAGTATATCAAGAAAATAAATAACTTCCGGCTAGATTACGAGTTTTGCGTTAAGGTTTTAATGCTGAAAAATGGCAATTTCAGAGTAAAAACTGTCAAGCAGCCATTACGAGTCTTGTCAGTATAGCTGTACCGCAAGCATTTTAGCCTGTAATGCAACGTCAATCCCGCACTCAAAAAAATGACGTTTTTGCGTGGGATTTCCATAGTGCCGGTATTACAGGTTGTGTGGTGAGGCTAAAATGCTTGCGTTACAGCCTATATCTGAAAGCAGTAGTTATGGATTTTTTTGTAACAAAAATGTTTCACAAAACTCATAACTAAACTCCCCAACACCGCCACCACTAAATAAACCTATTAACCCCTAAACTGCCAGCCCACCACATCGCCACTACTAAATAAACCTATTAACCCGTAAACTGCCAGCCCCTCCACATAGCCACTAATAAATTAAACTATTAACCCCAAAACCTATCACCCCCTAACTTTAAATTAAAATTACAATATCCCTATCTTAAAATAAATAAAAACTTACCTGTGAAATTAAAAAAACCTAAGTTTAAACTAACAATTAACCTAACATAACTATCATACTAAACTATTATACTAAAATTAAAATAACACATTAAAAAAAAAAAAACACTACTAAAAAAATAATCTAAAATTACAAAAAATAAGAAATACTAAATTACGAAAAATAAAAAAGGAAATTATCAAAAAGAAAAACAATTACACCTAATCTAATAGCACTAAATTATCCCCTAAACCTAACAACCCCCTAACTTTATATTAAAATTACAATATCCCTATCTCAAAAGAAATAAAAACTTACCTGTGAAATTAACCTAACATACTATTATACTAAACTATTATACTGAAATTAAAATAACTACCAATCAAAACAACTAAATTACACATTAAAAAAAATCTAACACTACTAAAATTACCAAAAAATAAAAAATACTAAATTACAAAAAATAACAAACACTAAATTATGAAAAATAACAAAGAAAATTATCAAAAATAAAAACAATTACACCTAATCTAATAGCTCTATAAAAATAAAAAGCCCCCCATAAATAAAAACACACCCTAGCCTACAATAAACTACAAATAGCCCTTAAAAGGGTCTTTTATAGGGCATTGCCCTAAAGAAATCAGCTCTTTTACCTTGAAAAAAATACAAAGACCCCCCCAACAGTAAAACCCACCACCCAACCAAGCCCCTAAAATAAAAAAACTAACTCTAACAAAAACCTAAGCTACCCATTGCCCTGAAAAGGGCATTTGTATTGCCCTTAAAAGGGCATTCAGCTCTTTTACATTGCCCTGAAAAGGGCATTCAGCACTTTTAAAAAAAGCCCAAACCCTAATCTAAAAAAAAAAGTAAAAAAAAACTTAACACTAACCCCCGAAGATCCACTCCCAGTTTCTGAAGTCCGGACATCCATCCTCATTCATGCGGCCAGAAGTCTTCATCCAGGCGGCGAGATTGAATAGCCAATAGAATTTCAGTAGCTCTCATCCTATTGGCTGATTTTCAATAGGAATGCAAGGGACGCCATTTTGAAAAGGCTTCCTTACATTGAAGATCCAGTGTACAGCGGTGACCATATAAAGAGGACGCTCTGCGCCGGATATTTTAAAGGATAAACCCGCTCTGCGATGCCGGGATGAAGATAGAAGACGCCGCCTGGATGAAGATAGAAGATGCCGCCTGGATAAAGACTTCTTGCCACCTGGATGAAGACGTCTCACCGCCTGGATGAGGATGTCCGGACTTCAGAAACTGTGAGTGGATCTTCAGGGGTTAGTGTTAGTTTTTTTGGGTGTTTTTTTTTTAAAACAAATTAGGGTTTGGGCTTTTTTAAAAGAGCTGAATGCCCTTTTCAGGGCAATGTAAAAGAGCTGAATGCCCTTCTAAGGGCAATGCTCATACAAATGTACTTTTCAGGGCAATGGGTAGCTTAGGTTTTTGTTAGAGTTAGGTTTTTTTTTTGGGGGGGGGAGGTTGGTGGTGGGTTTTACTGTTGGGGGGTCTTTGTATTTTTTTAAGGTAAAAGTGCTGTTTTGTTTATTGTAGGCTAGGGGGTGTTTTTATTTTGAGGGGGGCTTTTTATTTTTACTGGGCTATTAGATTAGGTGTAATTGTTTTTATTTTTGATAATTTTCTTTGTTATTTTTCGTAATTTAGTGTTTGTTATTTTTTGTAATTTAGTATTTTTTATTTTTGGTAATTTTAGACTGATTTTTTTAGTAGTGTTAGTTTTTTTTCAATGTGTAATTTAGTTTTTTTAATTGGTAGTTATTTTAATTTCAGTATAATAGTTTAGTATAATAGTATGTTAAGTTAATTGTTAGTTTAAACTTAGGTTTTTTAATTTCACAGGTAAGTTTTTATTTCTTTTGAGATAGGGATATTGTAATTTTAATATAAAGTTAGCGGGTTGTTAGGTTTAGGGGTTAATAGTTTAATTTAGTTTTTTGCAAAGTTGGGGGCTGGTGGTTTAGGGGTTAATAAATTTATTTAGTGGCGGTAATGTGGGAGGCCAGAGATTTAGGGGTTAATAACTTTTATTAGTGGTGGTGGTGTCGGGGAATGGTGGAATAGGGGTAAATAACTTTTATTAGTGGTGGTGATGTCGGGAGTGGCAGATTAGGGGTTAATAACTTTATTTTGGTGGCGGCAGATTAGGGGTGTTTAGACTAGGGGCTCCGTTACAGAGCTTTTCATTCCGCGCTTCAGGTGTTTTTTTCTAACACTCTCGCCCCATTGATTCTATGGGAGAAAGCGTGCACAAGCACGTCAAAGCATCCCTTGGCTTTTGTGCGGTATGGAGCTTAACGTCACCATGTTGCATGCACAAGGAGGCTTTTCAGTAACTTGTAATGGTAGCGCTTTGGAGGGTGAAATAACGCAACTTTTGCAAAACTCGCATACTAGGCGTTTGATAAATGTGTTTTAAACTGGATTATATTTATTGTATCCTTTATCAGAATAATGACAGTTTCATGTTGACTATATTTTTAATGATTAGTTCAGCATTTTATATTCTACATAGCAGCAAGGAGTTTATGATTTTTTATTCTTTTGGAAAAGGCGAAGGACTCTGATATTAAAAAACAAAATTGCAGTTCAAGTTCATCGTCAGCTCCATTTAACCTTGGAAAAGGAATTTCTTTAATGTTGCTGAAAAGCCTCTGGTCTTTGGAATACTGTGATATTATCACACTTATTTATTTTAACAAGGCAGCCAGACATACAGATTCTATTACATTATACGAAAAAATACCAGTCACATCGATCTACAGCAAATATTTGTTAGAATGTTTAGCAAACATTGAACTAAAAATGAAATAGTGAGCTCTTGGGTGTAGGAATGCACAGATTGCTTTAGCTAACAGAATACAACACGTACAAGCAATTTTATAATAAGGTGTAATAGTATTGAGATTTATATATCATAAGAATGGAAGTTTTTTCTGCCTTTTCTTCCACTGAGAGCAATAATGAGCCACAGAAGAACATGTGGTCTTGATGGAGTCAGCTAAATAGGCCACAAAATATAATCTGTTACGTCAAAGTTAAACCACCTGATGGTTATACAACGTGCTGTACAGCACACCCTAGGGGGTATTTTAGAGCTTAATAATGAGGGGCATGTTTTTTCTTAAAACTATATAGCAACAGGAAGGAATATAGCATGTGCTAGAGTGTTATAGCAGCAAAAATATTAAATTGTCTTACACAAAAAAATATGTTTTTATTTTGGCTCAAAGCAGATGTTTCTGAAATGACTAAAAGTGGAGGAAAACAGGTCCTGTTTTTTTTTTTACTGCGCTTTGGGCGCCAGAGATATCCGTGCACTGAAAACAAGAGGTGATTGAAAAATATTCAGAATAACATGAACAAATTAAAAACATAAAGCTGAATAAAAACAGATTATAAGGTGCATGCAGAACTGGGGGGGGTTGGCATTATATTTGTTTTTATGACACAGATTGAAAATCGTGAAGAGATTAAAAGGAATTGACTTTTTGGTGCAGGAAGTTGAAGAGAACCAAATTAAAGCATTTACACAGATTGTACCAAGAGATTTGCTAGAAATAAAAGCTTCATAAATCTGCATTATGAAAAAAACAAGGGGTCACAATCTAAAGTTAGAGGGTAGCAGATTCAGGAGAAATTTAAGGAAGCATTTTTTTACAGAAAGGGTGGTGGATTCATGGAATGAACTTCCATTTGAGGTGGTAAACACAAAGACTGTAAAGGAATTTAAAAATGCCTGGAACGTGCATAAGGCTATCCTAAGGAAAAACTAACATGTAATATGGGTAGACTTGATGGGCCTTTTTGGTTCTTATCTACCGTCAAATTTTTTTTTTTTAAAATGTTATCTTTGCTATTAGCCATTAACAAGTGGGCGTCCGTACCAATAACATCTATAGATGTATTTTTAAAGGGATATAAAACCCTAAAATTTTCTTTTGTGATCAGACAGAACTTACTATTCTTAAAACGTTTCCAATTTACTTCTATTAACAAATTTGCTTTGTTCTCATGTTATTGTTTGTTGCAGAGATACCTAGGTAGGTGTTTGAAGCACTACATGGCAGGAAATAGTGCTGCTATATAGTGCTCTTCCAAATGGATAGCATTCTTACAAAACTACTGCCATACAGAACTCCAGAAACGTGAACGCTCCTGAGTTTAAGTCCCTGCTTTTCAACAAAAGATAGAAAGGGAACAAAGAACATTTGATAACAAACATAAATTAGAAAGTAGTTTAAAATTACACGTTCTATCTGAATCCTGTCCCTTTAAGTGCTCTAATCTTGCAAATAGGAACCTCTAGCAAAGCAGAAATGCAATAATTATAATTATGGAGCCTATTTATCAAGCTGTTTATTCAGGCTGCCCCATAACCTGTCCTCCTTCTCTGAGGCGGCGGACAGACATCGCCGGAAATCAACCCGATCCAATACGATCGGGTTGATTGACACCCCCTGCTAGCGGTCGATTCTGCAGGGGGCGGTATTGCACTAGCAGTTCACAAGAACTGCTGGTGCAATGATAAATGCCGACAGCGTATTCTGACGGCATTTATCGATGTGCAGCGGACAGGATACGCTACATTGGATCATGTCCGATCGCACATTAATAAATAGACCCCTATAACTGTGACACTTGAAAAAATTTGTTTTTTTAAATGTTCATAATTGTAGGATATTTGCGTCTTTATTATTAGGGTAAAGTAATCTTGCTGAATAGAACCAGAACTATCTCATAAAGCTCCTAAATATTAACAAGAATCTGGGCATGGTTGTGTTTTTCACCTAAACCTCATTTAAGAATTTGGAATTCATGAAAACTCTATGGGAAGTATCTTGTCTTGCATTTAAGTCTCGCTGTTTCGAAGCGGATAAGTTTGTCTCATTTTATTTTTTTGTTTTATTTCTCTTGAACTTTTTCAAAGTTTTTTTCATACATATATTTTTGTTTTATGTTGCATGCCTTCTTTTTCTTTTTTTGTTTTGTTTGTTTTGTAGTTTTAAATGTTTTCTTTCATATATCTGTGTTTATTTATACCACTTTATGTATATAGTGTAAATTTATTATTCTGAGCAGGAATAATTGCAAATATAACATGTAATCAGAGTATCATATGTATTTATTTGCAATCAATGGATATTTTAAGAGCTGGGACAGTTTTCTCTCTGTACCTGTGTAACCCCTCCTGATTGCAATTTAGTTTTAAAAACCACCCGTTCAAGGGTGTTATAAAATGGGCTGGCATATAAGATGACATTTCTTACTGAAAAAGAAATTCAAGAGAAGGAAGAAATACACTGAAAATAGCATGACAGTAAAGAGGGGATTTTAATTTCTGCTGTATCTGAATCATGACAGTTTAATGTTAGGTGGGCTATTTGAGCTATCATCTTAAGATTATATTGAATCAAACATTAATTTGATTTTTAAAATTATTGTCTAAAATATTACACTGTGTGTCCCAATGTCAGCATCAATGTTTATTTATCTTTAATTCTAAATTCACATATACATACTTTCAAAGTATAATACACAATATAACAAATGGCACTTACAAGTTCTGATGAGTGATCAATGACACAAGTATCGAGCATTTTGATTCGTTATTGATAGTTTAAAATGTATATTTGAATCATATTGGCTGATGTCATAAATCATGTGATTATGCATATTCCAATCAAAAGTGGTTGAAAAATTCACTAGTGTGTGGTAAGTTTATGAGTTTGCGTGATAATTGGTGCGAAAAGTGTTGTGCTAAAATTGGTGCGAAGTGGAGAGTGGGACTTGTATTACATGGCTTAAACATGGTGCACAGAGATTTTTCACAAAAAAATAAAAAGGAAGTTAGCTATATTAAGTTCTGAATTTCATTTTTATCTCTATATCTATTAGTGTGACAAGTTTGGGGCAAAACTTTTCAACAAATTTGTAGAAATATTGTACCCTTGCTTTGTAATGAGAGACAAAGTTGTAACATAATCCATAAGTAGTAATGTATTTTTCATTTTTATCCCTATATCTACTAGTGCAACAAATGTGGAGCAATAATAGTGTTTGATTTAGAAAGGGTTTACAATTTGAATAGAGTTTCTAATTTACTTTTATTATGTAATATACTTCATTCTCTTGCAGCATTGAACATAAGCTTTCTCTGTTTTCAGACTCCCATTGAGTTCTATGGCATCCACGACCTCAAGGGTGGCGGATTGAAAACTAGGTATACTGCGTCAGAATAGACCTGTTAAATATTTGATAAATTGGGAAAAGGCTCAAATAGAGTCGAATCTGAATTTGGAACATCAGTAATGACGCAAGCATCGATCTGTGTCGGATTGAGATCGCGGGATTGTATTGTACATCACAAAGTTAGACATTTGCCGATCTTGACGCTTTGATAACTACGGCGGATCAATCTCACGACAAATACGATGTGTAATTCAAGCATATTTTCAGTTGACGCTTTGTTAAGTGACCCCATTATGTTTTTTTAGGGGCACTAGATTCAGAATGTACTGTCCTGTGACACCCTGTTGCTGCTTCTTAAAAGGAGAAAGCTGAGATAGAGGCTACTTAAAGAATCACTAAACCCAAACATTTATTACATGATTCAGATAGAGAATACAATGTTAAACAACATTTCAATTTATTTCCATTATCTAATTTGCTTTATTATTTAGATATCTTTTGTTAAAGAAATAGCAATACACATGGGTGAGCCAATCACATGAGGACTTTATGTGCAGCTTCCAATCAGCAGCCACTGAGCTATGATATGCTTTTTAGGAAAGGATAATAATTAGATAATAGAAGTAAATTAGAAAGTTGTTTAAAATTGCATGCTCTTTCTAAAAAATTGTGTTTCATGTCCATTTAACCAAGATAACCATAGGACATTTTTGGAATTTGCTAGAGATTTTCTGTTTTTATTTTTGGGCTGGCATGAGTGAGGGGACCTTTAGGTTTTGAGAAGTTCCCAGGTGTTAGGTTGGAGTTACAGAACGGGACCCTTGATTTTTCAGTAGTATTATGGTAGTAGGGTGTAGGGGTGTTGGAGGATATTGTAGTGAAATAAAGTTGCATAGTGTAATATTAATGCAAACATAGGGGTCATTACAATCCTTCTGATTTCTTTTATTGGTGTTTTTTCAGGTCCTAATCCAGGTTTCTTGAGTTCTGCATGATCACAATGCAAGCAAAAAACATAAATCCACAGCTGCATTCATTACATTTGGGAAATAAGAACCTGGCCCCCAGGAGGAGGCAAGGACAACCCAGAGAAAGGCTTAAATACTCTTCCCACTCCCCTCATCCCCCAGTCATTCTGCTGAGGAACAAGGAACAGTAGAAGAAATATCAGGGTGAAAGGTGCCAGAAGAAAATAAGGATGCCCCACATAAAAGTACGGGTGGGGAGCTGTGGAATCTTCCATCAGAAGAAAAGGAAATCATCAGGTAAGCATAATTTATGTTTTTCTTCTTAAATGGAAAGAGACAACAGCTGCATTTATTACTTTTGGGAACACAATACCCAAGCTATAGAGGACACTGAATGCCAAGATGGGAGGGTACAATAGGCGGCCCAAACTGAGGGCACCAGGCCTGAACATCTACCCAATAAAAAAACCTGCTTTGTCCGAAGCTGAGAAAATTTTAAGAGGAAAAGCCCCAGTGACACTGACTCGCAGTCAGTCCAGAAGCCAAACTAGAGACCGCAAATGGACTTGACTGAGCCAACAGTCCTCCAGGAGACACCATCGCCCAACAAACGGTCCCCCACCGCTCATCTCCACAAATGAAGGAGACACCAGCCGAAACCCCCAAGGGAACAAGGCAAAAGAGAACCAAAGAAACTAAAAGGTCCCCTAATACAAAAAATAACACCTCCACTAGTGAGCCCAGCTCACAAAGACCCAAAGGGGTCCAAACAGGGAAAGGAGGCCACGCTAATACCAAGCGAAACCCGGGATAAGACCGGGCACAGAGACAGAACAGACGTCTCCCCAATATCCTGCAAGCATGGAATGCAACTGAAGAAGCAAAGTCCTCCCAGTGTCTGGCCATAGAATACCAAGGTATTCGACCATGAAAAAGTGTGTAATTCACCCATGTGAACAAACTCTAAGTTTGAGAACACAGAGTCCACAACAGGACGACACAGAGGGTACTTGCGAGGAAAAAGAAGCAGTCAAGCAAGAAACAGACCGCAAAAGCAACCCCCATACAGAGGGCACGTTCCAGGCAACCTAAGTCGCTGGACCTACACACAGGTCCCTGAAAAGGGGAACACAAAAACCTCAATCGAGGTCCATCGAGAAGGAGATTATACCCTCAGAACCCGAAGGAAGAGTAAACTCTCTTCTGAAATCAATGGAGCCAATTGAAAGGAAAATCTATACCCTAGCAGACTAAGCTAACAGGATAGACTCAACAAAGCTCACACATCCAGAGGAAACTGTGACCGAACGCAGCTCCATAGACCGCTTGGCCATCCTGACCTGCAGACCCACAGCCAGCTGAACCAACCCAGCCTCAGGGTTTCAAAACAAGGGAACAAAAGAATCCTGAAACAGGTACAGGAATGAGCGTAAAGATAGCACAGCCCCCCCCACAGAGTACAAGTACAACCCAACTCTGAAACAGACAACAAGGCCATAGACCTAAGGATCTATCAAAATAAAGGCTCAACAAGTCTGCTTGGAGCCAGCAAGACCCCAGGGGAACCAATCCCACCTTTCTGCCTCCCATCCAGGAGAAGCCCCAGCAAGGACTCTATCTCCATAGGGAGGAGAATATCCCCTAAAGAAAAGGGATGATGCCAAAAGGGCAACAACTGTCCTCAAGGCCCGAAGGCACCGGCTAAAAAGAAGTGAAATTCCCAACACAGATGTCCTAGAAAAAGACTCCCCTAAAAGTAGCTTGCCAAGCCGAGGCACAGCCAATCCATTCACCTGCAGAGCATGGAATCCACAGGAACACTGGCAAGTTGACCAGGGGAATGCAACCCTAAGGCGCACCAGAAAATGGACATCCAGCGCCAGCAGCTGGGTATGATCCACATACCCTTGAGACTCAAGCCACACGGCTAACCACCAGATGACATGGGCCACTCTGTGGCAAAGTGTAAAAAATACTCCGAAAACCTGGCCAACCATGACCAGGCGAGGTAGATGGAGCAAGGACATAGCCCAAGTTCCCACTACCATGGAACACCCCGACCAGCCCTGAGATCCAAGATTCCAAAACCACCCAAGACTGGGTCAGTAAAAAGGCCAAGCATCAGCAACCAGAAGTCTCAGGCAGAAAAACAGGTCCGGGCACCTAATTGTTCAGGCAAACCTTACCGTAGAACTAAACACATCAACCGGCCAAAAAGCCAGACACAAGTGTATGGATTCATATCCAGAGAATCCAGATAGCGAGAAGAACTCAAAAGCTCTGACCAAAGGAGAGAACCACCCCTAGCTAAAGTCCAAAGTTCCAAGAAGCAAGGCTAGAAGTCGTATCAACATGCAAAGGCGCGCAATCCTATAACGGAAGGCACAACATTCAGCTTACCGCGGGGAACTGTAGAGGCCCTCCCTAAGGCGGAAGGCCCGGGACAATAGGGCATGAGTACATTCTCAAATAAACGTCTGGACTCTGCAGACAAACAATTGCCAACATTATGTGGAAGCGAAAACGTGCTGCAACCTCCGGGGAAGTACGCTACCCCACATGGAGGTACCATAAACTGGGTTACCCGCATGTGCAGAAGTATGATTTGGTAGGGAACTCGCCTCTCGGAGGACAGAAACCCCAGAGGCGGATGGCTCAGCAGTTCCTGGAATCCCTGAGCCAGAGGAACCAGGCACTCTAAAATGGCATACATAACAAAATTGGTTGACAGGCATCAACGAGGCCACTCCGGATTCATCACCGGACACAGAATCTGAATCTGAAATCAAAATAGTCTCAGTATCAGAATCCTCTGTAACTGAATCTGGATAGCTGAATAGAGGATATTTAAATATGGACTAAAGTAGTGAAAAAACTAAAAGGGCACCTGACACCCCCCAATGGCTAGGGCACAAACCACCTTTGCCACGCGGTCGGTAATGCATAAATGAAACAACGGAACGTAACCACGCCAGAACACAAGGTGAACCATACAGTCCAAACAAGCACGCCCAGCCAAAAGGCCGCGTCACTTCCAAAGGCCTCAATGTTCCAACCATGAGCTCAGTAAACATTGCACATAAGCAGGTTGAATCACATAACAAACATGATTATAAACCCCCCTCAGGAGATATTAACCCTCGATTCCAAGATACTAAAAGAGACTCACTGAGATCCTTATGTTAAAAGTTAGACCCGCAAGGTGGTAGCCTCTCGGGAAACATTCACATTACAGTACATTGTGAATAAAGTAAAATGAAACGATCTTACCGTAATCTATACCGTGGAACAGGAACACGGCCCTTCAAGTGTGACGGATAGTAGCATCACCTCCGCCATGGACTTGAGAGAAGAAAGCAGGCAGTGAATCAATGTTCGACAACGCCGATTGCTTGAGGAGCTGTTAATATGAGTCGGGATGGTTTTGCAGAAAGAAAATCCGTGCATCTCCGGACTCCAACTTTCATCAAAGCCCTCACTGAGAGACTGACAGGGCTACTTAAAACTCCTGTCCCATGCCGAAGAGTACTATCCTCCATAAGAGACAAAAACAAAATTTAAAAATTCTGACACTTCTCTGCCATCCTCCTGGGACGAAAGGCAAAGAATGACTGGGGGATGAGGGGAGTGGGAGGAGTATTTAAGCCTTTGGCTGGGTTGTCTTTGCCTCCTCCTGGTGGCCAGGTTCTTATTTCCCAAAAGTAATGAAGGCAGCTGTGGACTCTTTCCATTTAAGAAGAAAACATTACTGTATTTGGAAAAGTTCACTATCTGAGCAGATAGTGGGGAAATTGCCCATGTGATACATGGAAAGCAATGGCTTAGGTTATCACAATCATTGCAACTACGGGTTTTGCACTTTATTTCAGCACTAAAATGGACGTATCAAATTCAACACACAAAGAGTGTTGATACAGTGCAAAACTTTTCGACGTTATTGCCAATTTGGATAATTCTATTCAATAATTCTATTACCTTGCAGATGTGCAATACCCTCTGACATAACCACAGAAGCCATTGTAGATGTGTATATGAATATATGGTATAGAATTAGATTCATTAAACTTATGCTCAGCTCTATTGTCTAAGTAGTGGCAGGACAGAAAATTACATATGTAGATGTATTTACTAGACAGACAGTGATATTCCGTACAGCTAATGAGATCTGCAGAAAAAAGCAACAAAATGGAAACCTTGACTACAACATCAAGAAATGACATTTAGCATCTTGCTCTTAATATCTTTGTGTTTATCTCATACTTGCAATATCGGTATTGTAAACCAGAGTATTTTAGTTTTTAGGAACAGGGTCACTCTTTGGAATTGCCTTGTTGTAATCAAGAGTTAAAGGGATACTAAACCCACATTTTTTCTTTCATGATTCAGATACAGCATGCAATTTTAAGCAACTTTCTAGTTTACTCCTATTTTAAATTTTTCTTTGTTCTCTTGCTATCTTTATTTAAAAAGCAGGAATGTGATGCATAGGAGCCGGCCCATTTTGGTTGAGAACCTGGGTTATGCTTGCTTATTGGTGGGTAAATGTAAGCCTCCAATACACAAGCGCTATCCATAGTGCTGAACCTAAAATGGTCTGGCTGCTAAGATTTACATTCCTGCTTTTAAAATAAAGATAGCAAGAGAACGAAGAAAAAATGATAATAGGAGTAAATTAGAAAGTTGCTTAAAATTTCATGCTCTAGCTGAATCATGAAAGAAAAAAATTGGGTTCAGTGCCCCTTCAAGTATTTCCCATTAAGTTTGTTGCTTTTAAAACCACAATTTTTTTTACAGTTATAGAAATGCGGCAGAGGAACCTACTTCTGCAAAGTGTAAGTGAGGTCTTGAAATTGAGGTCTGTACAGTGGGTTTTGAAAGCATGGTTTGTACAGTAGGTTTTTGAAAACGCGGTCTCTTTAGTGGAGTTTTTGAAAGCACGGTCTGTACAGTGGGTTTTGAAAGCACGGTCTGTACAGTGGGTTTTTGAAAGCACGGTTTGTACAGTAGGTTTTTGAAAACGCGGTCTGTTCAGTGGGTTTTTGAAAACATGGTCTGTACAGTGGATTTTTGAAAGCACGGTCTGTACAGTGGGTTTTGAAAGCACGGTTTGTACAGTAGGTTTTTAAAAACGCGGTCTGTACAGTGGGTTTTTGAAAACGTGGTCTGTACAGTGGGTTTTTGAAAGCATAGTTTGTACAGTAGGTTTTTGAAAATGCGGTCTATACAATGGGTTTTTGAAAGCATGGGGCCATATTTATCAAGCTCCGAATGGAGCTTGATGCCCCGTGTTTCTGGCAAGCCTGCAGGCTCGCCAGAAACAGCAGTTATAAAGCAGCGGTCGCAAAGACCGCTGCTCCATAACCTGTCCGCCTGCTCTGAGCAGGCGGACAGACATCGCCGCAATTCAACCCGATCGAGTACAATCGGGTTGATTGACACCCCCCTGCTGGCGGCCCATTGGCCGCGAGTCTGTAGGGGGCAGTGTTGCACCAGCAGCTCTTGTGAGCTGCTGGTGCAATGCTGAATACGACGAGCGTATTGCTCGCCGTATTCAGCAATGTCTGTCGGACCTGATCCGCACTGTAGGATCAGGTCCGACAGACATTGATAACTAGAGGCCATGGTCTGTACAGTGGGTTTTTGAAAATGCGATCTGTACGGTGGGTTTTTAAAACCACGGCCTGAACAGTGCATTTTTAAAAGCACGGTCTGTACAGTGGGTTTATGAAAACACAGTCGGTACAGTGGATTTTTGATAACACGGTCTGAACATTGGGTTTTTGAAAACACGGTCGGTACAGTGGATTTTTGATAACACGGTCTGTACAGTGGGTTTTTGAAACGTGGTCTGTACAGTGGGTTTTTGTATTTGTGGTTTGTACAGTTCTGCAACTTTGGACTATCTTTAAAACCTTGTCACTTAGCATTTTCATAATTTACAATGTGAGAACTGTTAAAGTCCCGTTAAAATCCACTTTCTTCTTATGCCAAAATGAAAAACAGGGTTTTCTTAATACATTTAAAAAAATTAATACAAATAGTTTTAATATTTAAAGTTTAAGAAAACATATTTGACTAAACATGGCTAGTACACACATGATGACAATATTTGATATGTTATTTCAGTTATCGGCCGTTCTGAGTGGCTTTGTGGGAAAATGGAGATCACATTTTGTATGAGTTAACAATCTTGGCTGTGTTTGACTCAAAAAGATTGTGATCACTTTTTTAACTACAAAAAAAATAATAATAACATCTGTTCCTGTTTTTCTAGCATTGGAAGAAAAAATCGAAAAAAACTGGAACCAACCCCATTGTTACAAGCACTCCCACATATAGTGCTCAAGATACTTGCACTCTCATGAGCCTACCTCTGTATGCTGTCATGGAACGGAGATAAATGTCAGCAAAAGATAACAAGAGAATGTGGGGCATGAAATACTAGTACATTTGGACATTTTTAAAAATAGTATGCTGTCTCTGAATTATAAAACCTCATTTTGATTTCCATGACCCATTAAAATGCCCAATAATCATTTGCAGTTAGGTGCTTTTTCACAAATGGTAAAGTATTCTAGGTCTCTAAATATCCATAATTAGTGATTATCTGGCTGAAGCAAGAAATAATCCTGAATACTGACTGTTTTTATTGATTATTTAAAGGACCACTCAATGCAGTAGAATTTCATAATTAACAAGTGTATCATAAAAAGACCTATTCTGAAGCAGTAGATTTTTTTCTGTCAAGTTTATTTATTTTTCTTATTTTCCTGCCCACTGTAACATGTGACAGACATCAACCAATCACAGACTAGTATACGTATACCCTCTGAGCTTGTGCACATGCTCAGTAAGATCTTGTTCCCCAGAAAGTGTGAATATAAAAAGACTGTGCACAATTTGATAATGGAAGTAAACTGGAAAGTGTCTTAAAACTGCTGCTCTATCTGAATCATAAAAGTTTATTTTGACTTGAGTGCCTCTTTAAATGTCCCTAAGCAATCATAGTTTGTGATAAAATGTTGATACTTAAAGGGACAGTCTACTCTAGTCCTTGGGGTAAATTTATTAAGCAGCGGATCCTGCTAAATCCGCCCAAAACTTAAGTTGTCCGGCACCTTTTAGGTGACAGACTGCAATCATCCTGATCAGATACGATCGGGATGATTGACACCCCCTGCTAGTGGCCAATTGGCCACGAATGTGAAGGGGGCGGCATTGCACAATCATTTCTTTAGTGATGCAGGGCGGACATAATTCCCTTTAGTGAATCATGTCCGCCCGGGGTTTAATAAATTGACCACCTTGTATCTAAGCCACTGCTTACTGCCCCCTTATTTAAGTTCTTTTGTGACAGACATGCATTTTAGCAAATCATTATCTATATGGCACACTTGAACTAGCACCATGTAGCTGTAAAACTGTCCAAATGCACTGAAATAAGAGGTGGCCTTCAAGGGCTTAGAAATTAGCATATGAGCCTGCCTAGTTTTAGCTTTCAACAAAGATACCAAGAGAACAAAGCAAATGTGATAAAGGTAAATGGGAAAGTTCTCTAAAATTGCATGTCCTATCGGAATCATGAAAGTTTAATTTTCACTAGAATATCCCTTTCAATAGAACCTTACTTTTATAATATAGAGAACATACTCTGTCCTCTAGTGGTAAGAAAGAATACACACAGACATGCATATACGCATGCACACATGCATTAAATTAATATTGCTGCATTCAAATATGTTACATACATGCTTGGACACAACAGATATTTAAATATCCACTGCTCATGGGCTGTTAGGGATGACTCCCACAGCTCTAGTGGTAGACATGGAAACGCGCCACAATAATGAAAAAATAAATTTGTACAAAGCACACAAACATCCATAAAAATTTAATATTTTAGAATACTTTCTCTAAGATATGAGTGTTTTGGAATAATACTGGAGTTTGCAAGTTTTTATTACGTTATTTTTAGTGTATTTCCTGTTATATAGTCTTACACTTTCTGTATTTATTGTAGCTCTTAATAAAGATAATGTAACACAATAATAAATGGCAATAGGAGTACATAATAGAAAAAATAATTTGACAACATTTTCTTGGAACACTAATATATATCTTTAACAAGTAAATGTGTGCAAACATATGGTTTGATTCTCAGGTGTCCAATAAATGTTGTACCTGCAGAAATATATTTTAAAAGTAATTTCCATCACTTCATTTAGATTAGCACTGTGTTCAATATAATACATACCCATTCTGTGGCACATTTAGAAAAAAAAAAGTATTACAGAATTATTAATATATACATATGTATGGCATCCATGATTCATATTAAAACAGTACACACACAAAGGGCATAGTTTCCATTTGAAAGATACCGTTTTAAAGGGACAGCCTAGTAAAAATCAAACTTTCATGATTCAGATAGGGCATGCAATTTGAAACATCATTCTAATTTACTTTTATCATCTAATTTGCTTTGTTCTCTTGGAAGCTAAACCTAGGAAGGCTCAAACTGATTTCTAAACTGTTAAAAAATGCCTCTTATCTCAGTGCTTTTTTACAGTTTTTCACAGTATAACAGTGCTAGTTCATGTGTGTGATATAGATAAAAAAAATTGCTCCCTCCCGTGGAGTTATTTAAGAGTCAGCACTGATTAGCTAAAATTCAAGCCTGTCAAAACAAACTGAGATCAGGGGGCTGTCAGAAGACGCTTAGATACAAGGTAATCAGAGGTAAAAAGTGAATTAATATAACCATGTTGGTTATGCAAAACTGGGGAATTGGGATTATTTATCTTTTTAAACAATAAAAACTCTGGAGTAGTTTGTCCCTTTAAATATTAAAATAATTTTTGTATGAACATTTAAGGATCTGAAGGCAAGAAATCTCCCTTTTTAGGCTGCAGCTCAGCTGTCTTTGCAAGTGATACTTTAAACAGTCTCATAATTGTAAACTTCACATGAACAATCTTGATTAGTTATTCTGGTTACCTATTCAGGATTGCATCATTTTCTATATATAGATGAAAGAATCTCTTAGAAGAAGCAGGATGTAGTGAACATCAAGATGAAGATGACATGATGTTGGCCTGAAGAGACACTTGAGGGGTAAGATTTTTTTCTTCCATTGCCTCCCTCCTTTTACTGCACATGAAATAGTACATACAGTAATCATTTACTGATTATAAATCTCTAGAGGGCGCCATTCATCTTCTAACTAAGCAAATGGTATTCATTTATGGTACTCAAAATGATATCATCTCTAGATGACAAAAATATTGCTTAACTAAAAATATAAATCGCATATAGCAGTCCTTTTGGTGAGTAGTCCTTAATCTTGGATTATGCCAGAAATGGGGCTGCTCCTTTCATGACCTTCACCTCAAAAACCCACTATAAAATATCAAACAACAAAAAGGGCGTCTCCTAGTGTAATATATCCAAGAATTCTCCTCGACCTGATGACACCCTTGTAGAAATATACTCAATACAAAAAAGCACTATCATGGAAGTTCAGGGCAACTAACACTTTGAAGGTTTGGGGGGGTCTACAGTAATAGATTAGATTGCTCAATACCCCCTAAAACTGTCATCAGAGGAGTATAGATTTAGGTGGGGGTTATCAATGTGAGGGATGTTGGAGTGGATCATGATTAGGATAATAGTAATGAGGGAAGGTCAGCCTTTTTAGCTATTTACAGTAGGGGGAGGTTATAGGTAGGCATGAACAAAGTGGGGGCATCTGATTAGCAAGGTTGAGGTCATCAGGACAGCATGGTTTTTAGTTAATTGAAGTTAAAGGGACACTGAACCCAAATTTTTTCTTTGGTGTTTCAGATAGAGCATGTAATTTTAAACAACTTTCTAATTTACTCCTATTATCAATTTTTCTTCGTTCTCTTGCTAACCTTATTGAAAAAGAAGGCATCTAAGCTATTTTTTGGTTCAGTACACTGGACAGCACTTCTTTTATTGGTCGGTTAAATTAATCCACCAATTAGCAAGAACAACCCAGGTTGTTCACAAAAAATGGGCCGGCATCTAAACTCACATTCTTGCTTTTCAAATAAAAATACCAAGAGAATGAAGAAAATTTGATAATAGGAGTAAATTAGAAAGTTGCCTAAAATTGCATGCTCTATCTGAATCACAAAAGAAAAAATGTGGGTTCAGTGTCCCTTTAAGAAGGTCACAGATAGGGTTAACATGGTGGGGAGAAGAGCATAGCTTTGTTTAGCTTATTACTGTTGGGAAGTAAGAAACAGGGTTAATATTGGTGGGAGAATGAGGGAACTGTTAAGGTTAAACTGTGATGTGAAACATAATTTCATCATAATTCTCCACATTAAATTCTGCATAACTAAAAAGATTCACAAGCCTAATTCTGCCACATCTATCTTCAATTTGCAGATAAGAATAAGAAAATTAGTGGGTGGAGCTTGATCATTGAAGAGTGTAAATATAAAAAGACTGTGCAAATTTTGTTAATTGAAGTAAATTGGAAAGTTGTTTAAAATTAAATGTTCTACCTGACTCATGAAAGTTTAAACAATAACACAGATAGATCAGTGATTGTAAATGCCCATTATCTGTCAGCATCACCACTTAAATTATTTAAACCTTTGTTCTATAGATAGTAATGGTTCTTACCTATTTCCTGTCATTATTCATTCACTGTACAATAGCATAAGTAAATGACTCTGAAAAGCATTAATTTAGAAATATTGCAGTGGCCTTTCCAAGGTTTCTGCTGTTAGAAAAAATACTGCACATTAGTGATATTACCACATAGGCACTAGTGATGTCGCAAACCTAAAATTTTGCGTTCGCAAATAGCGAACCGCCATTGACTTCAATAGGCAGGCAAATTTTAAAACCCACTGGGACTCTTTCTGGCCACAAAAGTGATGGAAAAGTTGTTTCAAGGGGACTAACACCTGGACTGTGGCATGCCGGAGGGGGATCCATGGCAAAACTCCCATGGAAAATTACATAGTTGATGCAGAGTCTGTTTTTAATCCATAAAGGGCATAAATCACCTAAAATTCCTAAATTGTTTGGAATAACGTGCTTTAAAACATCAGGTATGATGTTGTATCGTTCAGGTAGTGTAAGGGTTAAGCCCGCTTCACAGTGACAGACCAAACTCCCCGTTTAACGCACCGCAAACAACCGCAAACAGTCCATTTGCACAACCGCAAACTCCCCATTTGCACAAGGTTGGATACCAAGCTAGCCATGTCCCGTTCCTTGTCCTCACTGATGTCACTGCGCGTGCAATCACTTCCTGGGGTAAGAGAAAATGCTCCACCACAAGATGCTCCTATTATATTACTGCACTGAGGATGCTGCCTGTATCTGTGTGTCCTGCTCCCTGGCCGGAGAGCACAGGGGACACCAGGTCGAGCTGCTGAATGAGGCTTCTGAGAAGAAGAAAAAGAAACTGAGAAATGTTCTGCAGAAATTGACCACAAAGAGAGAGGAGACTGAGAAAAGAGTCCAGAGTCTGCAGAAACACAGGAGAGGGGTGCAAGAGAAAGCAGCTGGTGTAACAGAGAGACTGACTGCCCTGATTAGGGACATCAGGAAACAGCTGGAAGACCTAGAGAAGTGAGTCCTGAGTGAGATCACCCAGCAGCAGGAGCAGGTTTTACTCACAATCTCTGATCTGATCCAGCAGCTGGGAAAAAGAGAACGGCAAGCTAACCAGGAAGATTTGTCACATTGAGGAGCTGTGCAACATGACTGACCCATTAACTGTCCTACAAGAACAGGAATCACACAGAGATGAGATGCTTGGTCGGTCCTCCTACTTCCAATTTGGGGCACTGCGCGTGCAATCTAATGTGCCACCAGATAGGAGTGGTGTGTTAACTAGTACTATTCTTATCAGTTTAATCCCTGTTACGTCCCCTATCAGGGGACGTGTATATGGCATTGATGTTAGGAACCCGGAGATGATTTTAGGAACCGGGAGATGGAAAAAGATGCTTGGACACCCAGTACAGGTCGTTCTCCTTCAGCCTTTTTATACGAGGGTCCCTCAACAGGCACGACAGCATGAAAGACGCCATATGCCATTACTTCCTTTTGCACAATCGAGTACAGGTATGGCATCGATTTTAGGAACCCGGAGATGATTTTAGGAACCGGGAGATGGAAAAAGATGCTTGGACACCCAGTACAGGTTGTTCTCCTTCAGCCTTTTTATACAAGGGTCCCTCAACAGGCACGACAGCATGAAAGACCCCATATGCCATTACTTCCTTTTGCACAATCGAGTACAGGTATGGCATCGATTTTAGGAACCCGGAGATGATTTTAGGAACCGGGAGATGGAAAAAGATGCTTGGACACCCAGTACAGGTCGTTCTCCTTCAGCCATTTTATACGAGGGTCCCTCAACAGGCACGACAGCATGAAAGACCCCATATGCCATTACTTCCTTTTGCACAATCGAGTACAGGTATGGCATCGATTTTAGGAACCCGGAGATGATTTTAGGAACCGGGAGATGGAAAAAGATGCTTTGTCGGTACTACTACTTCAAATTTGGGGCACTGCGCGTGCATTCTAATGTGCCACCAGATAGGAGTGGTGTGTTAAGTAGTACTATTCCTATCAGTGTCATGTTTGCATCCGTTCATCGCCGTGTCGCCGCGGCTCCCGGAACTGCTCTGTGTGTCTGACGTCATGTTGCTTAGCAACATGACGCTTTCTCAACACACCCCTCTGATGACGGTTACGCTCCTGCCCTTTAAACAACGGCGGGAGATCTGAATCTGGGCCCGTTTGTTTGCTACCTTTGGATTGTGAGTACCGTATCTTTCTGATCTTTTGTGTACCGATTTTCTGCCTGCCTGACCAAGCCTCTTGCCTAATCCCTACTTGCTGATATTTGGACATAGACTTCTGCCTGCCTGACCTTGCCTGTAGCTTTTACCCTTTTTGCTGATACTTGGATGCCGACTTCTGCTTGCCTGACCTTGTCTTTTGCCTATACCTTTTGCTGATATTTGGATGCCGACTTCTGCCTGCCTGACCTTGCTTTTGCCTTTACCTTTAAACCTTATCTTTGATAAACAAAACCTGCTTAAAGGGACATTCTACTTTTACAAGCTGCAAAAGAGAACTTTGCCTTTCTGTTTGTTATAAACCTGCTTAAAGGGACATTTTACTTTTACAAGCTGCACAAGAGAACTTTGCCTTTCTGTTTGTTATAAACCTGCTTTAAGGGACATTTTACTTTTACAAGCTGCAAAAGAGAACTTTGCCTTTCTGTTTGTTATACACCTGCTTAAAAGGGACATTTACTTTTACAAGCTGCAAAAGAGAACTTTACCTTTCTGTTTGTTATACACCTGCTTAAAAGGAACTTTTACTTTTATAAGCTGCAAAAGAGAACTTTTCCTTTGTTTTACAAGCCTGTTAAAGAGGACCTGTTTCAGAAGCTTCAAGTAAGAGCATTTCCTTTTTGTTCTTTTTACTACTTAAAGGGACGTTTTATCCTTTGTGGCTTTTCTGCATTCTGGAACAATATTCATTTTTGTTATCTTCTAATCTGCTTCCTGAGTGGGTCACGTCCTGGATATTTCTCAGTGTGCTAGCGTGTGCTTTTCAATTCACGCTAGCAGTTGGGTTACATCCCGGATTGATTCCAGAGCGGCTGACATTACAAACGG